>NW_027282894.1:0-64441 GCF_046629955.1 Centroberyx affinis | reverse complement strand
GTGACCTGATTTATGGGCCTTATTGCACGGTATAATTAATTTTATGCATATGACTTCCTTTACAATTACCATGCCGGCCGATTGGAGAAGTTCACTGCTTATATGAAGCCATCAATAATTGCAAATTCATCACTGGGAGGGCTGAACATCTGCATGAGAGAGGGGGGAAAAAAAGAAATTGTCTCCCAGAAGTGAGATATTCTGCAAAAGGGCAAACGCTCTAGGTTGACTAAACCCCTTAAAGAACTGCGCATAACAAATTTGAAGGACATTTAGAGAGAGTCGATGTCTTGTCCTCCAATCAGCGTAACGTTAAAAAGTCCTGAGATCTCTTTTATTCATTTTCTTTTCATAAATGGAGACGAGTATTTAAAAAAAAAGAACTTTCCCAATCGTTTTACTGTGGAATTCTAGTATTCAAAAGGTGACAGTAAGAGCAAACTCAATTCAAGATGCCACTATGTCCAATATTTCTCTAAGATCCTTTTCTCTTCGATAGATAAGAGAGATGTGGAAAGCTAGAAAGTGAGAGAGAGAGAGAGAGAGAGAGAGAGGGAGAGGGTGGGGGGGTGTTGGGGGCAGAGAGCAGAGGAGAAGTTGGGGAAAATCAGACGGACAGGTGAGAGTGATGTGTTTGAGCTTTTCCTCTCAGGTGTCTGTCAGGTGGAGCCCGGCCTGGATTGGATGTGAAGGCTGGCGGCCCTGGATGTGTTGAGGCTGGGTCAGGTCCAATCCCCGGTTTGTTTTACTAAGTGAGTGACGACCCAACCGGGGTCAGGAATAATGAAGAGAGCAGTCACCAGACACCTCCTGGAGGACGGACACACACACACACACACACACACACAGAGTCTCACATTGAGGCCAATAGGCTACAGAAGACAGTGTTGGGAAAACTACTAAGCATTGCTCAATCAAAGAAGTCCCATTGTAATTAACCTGAAAATAATGAATGACGTCCAAATAAAGACAGAAAATTTCAAAATGTGAACATATTGAACAACGTGACCTGACTCTTGTTTCTATAGCGAATTTTTAGCTTTGTGATAAATCTTTTTTATCAGGATCTCCTATAAGCATCTTCAAGTTCAATCACTGTAGGCTACTCCCATGATATAAAACAATGAATTACACATATAGAATACTATCCTGTCAACTGAGCTGAGAAAATGAGATCAAAATATTACATACAAAATACTAAAACAATGATTTAACTGTAAACTCCTGATTCAAAGTAACATACTGACTAAAATTAGTATTTAAAAGTAGATCCAGTCTCTTCTAAATGGTATCCCTCCGCTATGTTCTCTTCTATGTTCTGTTCAAAATAGACTGAAAACTGACATTTAACACGTTTATGAACAGATTCATCAACAGATCCCTGCTTTTAAGACAACAAAGCATTTCAAATCCTTGCTTTACACTAAAATTAGTATTTAAAAATAAAAGTAGATCTGGTCTCCCAAACAGGAACTATCCCTCCTAAATGGTATCCCTCCGCTATGTTCTCTTCTATCAATAAGAAAGCTGTTTGGTGAAATGATGTTCTAAAGCATTCGACCAACAGTCAGTTGAAAATCACCAACGTGTTAAATGTCAGTTTTCAGTCTATTTTCGTGGCTCATTCAAATGAATGGGAAGTAGAAATCCAAACCCAACTGCATCCAATCTTGGTGATGAGTTTATATTCTGGTTTTCATGGTGGTCAAGTGCCAGATAACCCCCATGTTAAAACTAAGTGGATTATTGCTTTAAACTTTCTAGTTATTACTCTCCAGCCCCGCCTATAGATGCTGTCTTGGAGACTCATAAGGTTACAACTTGGAGCTGGCTGAATCAGACACAAACATCTAATCCAAAAATATCACCATAAAGAATGTATACCTGAAATGTTGGGGTCCAAACACATATCTAAATAAAAACACATCTCTCTGACAGATTTCATGAATGGCTGACTGCAACACCTTAAAGAACATCCATGCTAATTCATTTCCAAAAGTCCCAGTACTGACATTACATTCCCCCAAATGCACAGCTGTCATCCCACAGACACAGACAGACCGCAGAAGAAGATTCCCATACTAAACTACATTCCCCCCTTTGTATATCAAGCTCCTTGACACCTGACATTATCATGTTTAGTCCAGGTAATTGAAAGCCCTTTACAGTCTATATCCACTATATCCACAACACATCGCCTTTTGATTCGGCAAAACATGACAAATACTGTATACCAACATATTAGTGTCAGCCCATCCGTTTAAACACTGCTCCCCCTTATCAGCTGGCACCGGGGGGAAGAGATCTATATTAAAATGAAATGAATGCAGAGGGAAAAAGGCTGTTAGATGTATGACCCTAACGCCAGAAAACACATTGGGACTGATTGATCTGGATGACATGAATAATTTAGGCGACACTAAAGGAGGTAATATAAATGCACACATATATTTTAATCTTTTCGCCGGCGGTCCGTAAATGCTCTGTTTTCCCGCCGCCTCCGTCTCCCTCATGTGGAAAAATGCCCCCCCCCCCCCCCCCCCCCCACTGCTGAATTAATCCGGAAATGTATCTCCTCCTCTATCCCACATTCAAATTATTCACATGCAGATGCATCGTAATTATTCCCAGATTAATCCGTAACAAGGATTGGTATGCGCTCTCTCTCTTTTTTGTGCAGTGAGGGGAAGCTTTTTTTTTTTTTTTTTTCTTTCTTTTTTCTCTCTCTCTCTTGACCTTTCCCTTAACAGCAGTCCCATTTCCCAGGTAATACCCTGATAGACGGTGACACCTGACTCGCGCCTCTCTCTCTCTCTCTCTCTCTCTCTCTCTCTCTCTCCAGCCTGTCATCTGGGACGCCCGATGTCCCGGCGTGACACCGCACCCGGGAGCGGATGCCCTGTCTTCGTCCTCGCCCCCCCCCCCCCAGCCAGTCAGGTTGCAGTGTTAAAGCAATATTCCACGTTTTAACACGGGGGGTTATTCGGCTCTTGACCACCATGAAAAACCAGAATATTAACTAATCGCCAAGATCAGATGCGGCCGGACGAGTTTGTAGTGTTAGGATTTTTCACTTCTCATTCATTTGAATGAGGAAAACTGACATTTAACACGTTTGTGAACAGATTCTGCTTTTTAAGACAACAAAGCAGTCCTGGGTCCTTCATCATTTTGCATTTTTATTCTTCCTTCCCTTCTATTATTCCGAAAAGTAGATCCGGTCTCCCAAACAGGAACTATCTCAATTTCACATTACAATTACAATTTCACATTTGGCAGACGCTTTTATCCAAAGCGACTTACACATGAGATTTGCATACAACACAAGCAAGTTTCTAGATAGGAGAGAACAACGAGAGTAAGTGCTATAGAGCTAAGTTCTGGTCCAACAGGACAAAGGTGCTACGAGACAGTGCAACAAGCTAAGTTCTGGTCCAACAGGACATAGGTGCTACGAGGGAGTGCTACAAGGCAGTGCTATGAGGTAATGCATAGAGTGCATCAAATTTTTTTATTTTTTTATTTTCATTTTTTTATGAAAGGAGGTATTCGCTAAAGAGCTGGGTCTTTAGCCTTTTCTTAAGGATAGAGAGGGATTCTGCGTATCTCTCCTACATCGTATCCCTCCGCTATGTTCTCTTCTATCAATAAAAATGCTATTTGGCGAAATTATGCTTGGACCAAAAGTGCTTTCAGTCTATTTTCTTTTCAAATGAATGGGAAGTAAAAAAAAATCCTAACACTACAAACTCGTCCAGCTGCATCTGATCTTGCCGATTCGTTTATATATTCTGGTTTTCCAAATAGCGGGTCGAAGTGCCGCATAACCCCCATGTTAAAAACGAAGCGGAGTATCGCTTTAAAATACCAAGAGACCGCCTCGAACGGATTAAAAAAAAAAAAAAAAAACGATTACACGCGTCGAAATAACCTCGACACACTTTTCGCGACACTTTTTTCCGGTCTCGCGGTTAAGAACGCCATGCGACATTCACGATCTCCCCCGCCTCCGATGCCGTGCAGGCGAGGGACTTGGTGCCTCGCCAGGCCTGCCGGAGTCACAATAGTCTTGTCTGTCGCGAGTCGGAGGCGACGAGTCTCGGAGGCGATGGCGCTAACAGATGGCCCGCGGAAAAAAAAACCAAAAAAAAAAAACAGCTCATTGGACACCGACAAAGAGCCACCGATGATTTAATGATCATTTCTCATTCAGCCATTATTTATATGGGCATATAATCAACTGACACACAATATTTCATTTGTGGGGAAAAAGCTCTTGTGTCAACAGAAGGCCAAGTCTGCGTCGTTTGCTACAGTCGCGGGGGGGGGGGGGGGGGGCTTCTGAGGAGGAGGAGGGTGAAGGGAGATATTCCGCGTTTGGATTCCTCTGCCCTCATATTCACGCCTTCCAACGTGAATTATGACGCCGATTATAAGATGTTTTTTTTTTTATGACACACCTCTTTCAATTAAAACGGGGGGGGCTCCCGATAATGAACGCGCCCCCCCTGACAGGTGTTTTTTGTTGTCCCGGGAATTACACCGCGCCGATTTACATGGGCGGACTAATTTGGTCGAGAGGCGGATAGAAAAGGAGGTCAGTGCCCTCCTGTGTAAAAGCCCCCGGGCCCTCGAAGATGTTGTTCCCTGTGTAAATACAGAACAACAGGGCAGGTGACGGTGTTGGGGGGGGGGGGGGCAGTACTACACGGGGGAGGTAATGAGTTGTGTAGGTAAAAAGTGTGCGTCTGGCGTGTGGCGTGTTGCGCGGGCCCGACCTGAAGGTGCAGGTTAATTAATGAAGTGATCCGGGGGCTCAGGGAGGGGAAGACACAAGGCTTCCAACCCCAGCAACCGCCCCCCCCCCCGAGCAGCGGGGTCACAACACTGACAGATGCCCTATTACGATGTTAATGATACCAGGGCCCCGGGTCAGATAATCATATTCAAAGCTTTTTTTTTTTTTTTTTTTTTTCTTGCGAGATAACAATCAGGAAAAGTCGCACATGCCAACGATGGCTTTCCCCTGATGCCGCTTTACAGCATATGTGGCACAAGCCGAGGTGGGGGGGGGGGGGGGGGGGGGGATCCCTGGACCCCCCCCCCCCCCTCCTCCTCCTCCTCACGCACACACACGCCCCTCTTTGTTGCTTTTAAACTGAATTGAGCCACGAGGGTCCAAGCCGGGGAGGGGGGGGGGGGGGGGCCTTGAGGACTGATCAATGTGATCAAGACCTGATAAGACCTGCTCAGCACGCGCCACACGGACTCACCAGGGATCTATCGCAGCCGCTGTTAATCGTTTGATTGTGTGTGTGTGTGTGTGTGTGTGTGTGTGTGTGTTTGTGTGTTTGAGCCTTGGCTTCAGCAGCATACAAAATGGCAGAATGTTACCGGGAGAGGAAAAAAAACTCGTCGCCCACCGCTCATATATATCTCTGTGTGTGTACGTTCTTATCTTATTATCCTTATAATCTCAAATAAGTCATCATCAGCCCATGGTAAAGGGGAAAGAGGGAGGGAAAGAGGGAGGGAGGGGCAAGCAGCGGTCCATGATGTGGAAAAAATTAAGAGAGCAAAAGAGAGGCCAAGAGGCAAAAACGGGTGAAATTTATTTTCCAACCTCTGTCAGGAAGGTGCATTAATCTAAGTGCAACCCCCTCGCGGTGTGAATGGCTTTTTCCTCGGATTCCTCCATCACCGGCCGCTCCTCTGCTCCCTCATCCCAAACATTAAATATCACCTGCCGTGATTAATCCCAACTTAATTAAATCCATCAGCGAAACAATGGCCAGCCAATGAGGTATGTAATCATTCACATAGTAAATTAAAAGAAGTGAGGGCTTCTCCATGTTCCCCCCAGCTGACAGAGATGGAGAGGATGGAGCAGGGGGGTCCCGGAAACTCAGCTGGGGGGGGGGGGGGGGAGTTTGTCTCGGTGCAGCGTAGCTCATCCACAACACACACACACAGATGCGCACATGCACACATGGATGTACTCTCCCCCTCTCTCTCTCTCTCTCTCTCTCTTTTGCACACACATACACACACACACACACAAACACACACACTCAAATGGGGTGTTCCAATCAGCCATCTCTGCTCAACACACATTGAAAATAAAGTGAGATTTTCTGTCTTCCCAACCTGACCGGAGATATTTGATGACTTGAATTTGCAGAGTGTTATGGGTGTGTGTGTGTTGTGTGTGTGTGTGTGTAGAGTGCATGACTGTGTCATTGCGTTGCATTGATGCAATGAATATGCTAACTTCTAGCTCACCACTTCCAGATTTGACATATTGCATTGTTTTACACCACAGCAAAAACAAAAAAATGAATACTATATAACACTGACATCTTTCACATTTCAATTAGTTGCTACTTAAACAACTTATACATTTTTTAAGATGCCATTAGCATCTTTTGTGGATACATTCTGGATGATTAACCTTAAGTACTTGTGTCAATAGCCTTGAAGAAGCATTCGACAATAGGGATGCCCTCCAACCATGCCTGTCACACACACACACACTTGCGCACATGCATGCATGTACGCAGCCATGCACACACCCACACATGCACACACACACACACACACACACTCTGTGGTCCTGATCTTCAGGTCCTGTGAAGGTCACAATCAGTCTTGGCCTCGGTCTGCACCCACAAGGAGAACAGATGTTTCTGGGAGTGGATGATCCTATAGGCATTCAGGTGCTGCTCCCAAACGGCCAAGACAAATCGCTGTGCACACAGAACATGCACACACACACACACACATACACACACATACATGCACGCACACACACTCACACACACACACGCACACTCACATAATGGGCAAATAGCAGCCACAGCTGGGATGTTAATGCCAGCAAACAGGATTATCCTCAGAAAGGATTTCTCTGCTAAGCATTTCCTCTTAATTAGATTTCTCAATCTCAGGGATGAATTGCCTTTTAGCAGCGAAAGCTGCCACTGAGGGAGCTGTTAGCTCCTTATAACTGAATTAAATGCATAATTAGTGATACAATTACATTAGCAGAGGGTCTTTTGTATTTGTGTGAGTGAAGGGGATAAGAGAGTGAGGGTGGAAGGGAGAGCATGTCACTGATGTGCCACTGAGGGACACTGACATGTGATATATGGGGCTGGATATGCAGCTATGAGAGGCTGTGTTCCTCCAGGAGGTGAGGAGCCGGAGAGCTGCCAACAGGTGAAGCAGTGTGGATTTTTGAGGGTAAGTGTGAATATTCATTGCAAAGAGAGAGAGCACCTATGGTAAGTAAGGAGAACATAACTAGCACATGTGTACATGCAGACAGCACACAATAGCGGACAAGACTTTGGCACCCACTATTTGGCATGTGCATGGTGCGAAGATTTGAATGTCATGCTGATACTGTAGCACACATTAACCCCATGATGCTCCTATTTATTACATGTCCACAATTTGGATTCTTGGTCAATTCATCATTAGTCCTCAAAGACACCCACACCCACCCACCGACACACACACACACACACACACACACAGGCCCACGCGCCCCAAACATACACTGAGCACACGCCCTCCTCACACCTCTCCCCTCCATCCACAGTGCGTATCCCCGGACCATTCATCACCAGGCTGGCGCTGACAGTGACGGATGGGTCAGCCCGCCACTGGCACTACCCCAGCCCAAGACTCATACGGCCCCACCAGCAGACTGACAGCTGGAGCAACATGTCAAGTGGCGGAGAGACTGCGGCCATTAATAACCCCCGTCACATGATCCGCACACCGTGAGCGCGGGGGGCCCGTGCGAGTGCGGGGGGGGGGGGATCGTCCGTGCCTAGGCGTTAGGGCCGGGGAGGGAGATGTCACGGTGAGCAGGGGGCGACAGTCATGGACGCCTGATCTTTAATCAAGTGTGCGGGGACGGTGGGTAATGAATATATCGCTCACAAATTGGAAGGTGTGCAGCGGGGGGGTGGGGGGGCGGGATGAGGACGGGGATGAGATCTGTGAATGGGGCTGCGCCGGGAGATTTGATGACCCATCTGTGGCTTCGGCTCGACCCTGGGGAGCGGTCCTCTTAAAGCGACCCCCCCAACCCCCCAAACCCCAACCCCTCACCCCACCCCCCCACCCCCGCCGCTCCCACCGCATCTGAGCACATGTAATGTGTCATTCATTCAGTGAGAGCGATCATAATCATCTGAGGAGGGCTGCTTGATGAGGCACGGCGGGTCAGCCCGTGTTTCATTTGAAGTCAGCCACCGGACCAGTGGCTTTCATCCACGGCTTTGAATGTTAAGTGTTTTTATTGTTCTGTTGTGTCTGTGTTTGTTGGGTGTTTTTTATTGGAAAAGTCTGTCTGCAAATCAAATGACATTTAGGGGAAAAAGTTAACCTAACCCTAACCTTAACGAACGAAAGAATGAATGAATGCATGAACAAACAAATGAACGAATGAATGAATGAACGAACAAAGAACAAATGAATGAATGAATGAACGAACAATGAACGAAAGAATGAATGAATGAACGAAAGAATGAACGAATGAATGAATGAACGAATGAATGAACGAACAAAGAACGAACGAAAGAATGAATGAATGAACGAACAACGAACGAACGAAAGAATGAACGAATGAACAAATGAATGAATGAATGGATGGATGAATGAATGAATGAACGAACAACGAACGAAAGAAAGAATGAATGAATGAACGAACAACGAACGAAAGAAAGAAAGAATGAATGAACGAACAAACGAACGAAAGAACGAATGGATGAATGAGTGAATGAATGAACAACAAATGAAAGAATGAATGAATGAATGACTGAATGAATGAATGAATGAATTAATGAATGAATAGCAGCACTTTGAAGTTTATTTCACTTTCCCTGTCAGCTAATTCAGTTGAATGATTGGACTGGTGTATTCATCTTAAATTTGGCTCAATATGGAAAATTTTACAATTTTTACATATGGACTACATTTTACTGTATTCTAGAGTTTGACAATGTGGGTTTTGGAAGGCTGATACAGATACATATACCCATACCAATACCAATACTGTTGTATTGTAGCTGCCTCTTAAAGAAAATGACAGTATTCAGTGTTTTCCCCAAGATTTTTTCTTCTCGTCAGGGTGTAAAAGCCTAAAAAGACTAATGAAATTCTTTTGTGAGCTCTTTAAAGCAGGTGGACCCACCCCACCTATTCAGTGACAGGGGAAACTCTGAGATAGAGTACTACCTTTAAATGAAGAATTACATCATTGAACTTAAACGAGTACATCAAATGTGTAACGAAACAAAAATTTCACTGCAGGTTTTACAGACTGTTTTTATGTAACTATGATCATAGAGGAACATTGACAAGCACAATATCCAATATATGATAAAAGGGCAAAATTGGCCCAATATATTAGCAAACCCATTTATCTGTCTAACCCATTTGCATTCTAATCTTGCATATTGTTTAATCTAATCTAAGATATTGTTTGACTAGGGAACAAAGTTGACTGATCAAAGCTACCTTTGTGAGACAAATATGAAAATGAGTCGGCCTTCAACCCCGTGCGTTTGTCTAAATGATTTTAGGAAAGGGAGCATTAACGTTTCACTTTTAATTGACTTTCACCTCTCCTTGTCCAGTGCGCTGATGTATGCAAGGCAGGAGGCAACTGTGCAACTGTCCACAGTTGAACACGTGCGTAAGCCGTTTATTCCTATGGCAGTCTTTAGGAGCCAAGATGATCCTTTAATCCAATTCTACATGGCAATCAAAGTTCCATGAATCAGGCCCATTATAAGCAGACCTATGGCCGTGCAGGGCGTTTTGCATGTCATTATTGGGGGGCTGTGCCATAACAAAGCTGCTTTTAATGAGATTCCACAAAGCTCCAAATCAAGCAATTCCGCCATGCATCCTGGCTAATTCAGTTAAAAATAATTCATTCCCAAAGACAATCGCTAACTGAGGAACAGGGATAACCCCAGAAGGTTTGTCCTCCTCACAACGACACTCCAATTTCAACCTTCACAGGGAAGAGGCCCTTATCCCAATGAAGGAAATATCATTATCCATGTGAGGCATATTAGAGAGGGGGGGGACATCAGCAGCCAAACGTAGAGAGAGAGTGATTAACTCCAATGTCCTCAACGTCCCCAGACTCGCAAATGCAGATTTGGCAGAGAGCGTGAGAGGCTTGGGAGTGTCAGTCTTTCCATGTTAAGCTACTAAAATCAGATAATGTAAAGGCTAACGCTAGCGGTGCTCACTCCAGAGTGATGGGCCTATATGAATAGGAAAATAAATATTCAATTACTAGTTTATACAGAGAGAGAGAATTCAATTTCTATCTGTCTCTTCCGTGAGTGCAGGGGTCGTTCAAACTCCCTGTACCACTTTTCCACGAATGTCTACTTCTGCTGGGGAAAATGAGGTAAACAGAAAAATGGGAATAGGAGTGCAGCGGCAATAAAAATACAATATACATCAGTCAGAGAGAGAGAGAGAGAGAGAGAGAGAGAGAGTCTTAAACTGGCACTATGTCACCCAAACTACATTTCTGGAGGTGTTCAGACATAGATCTAGACGGCAAAATCGCCCTCAAATGTTTCGCCGTCACATCTAGTCAATATATCTCCTACAGGTAAGTGTGTGAACCGCGCCCAAGAAAGATGATCATATTGTGGCTGGCATCTTTCTCGGGCCATCCGTTATGATTGTGAAATTACAAATTGGATTGGATTACCGTCAAGTGCAGCGCAGGATCCGTCAAGTTGTCGCACATCTGTAAACAAGAATTTGAAAGCTGAAATATATTTACAGAATGAGAAAAAGCGGAATCTATTTCTAATTGCATCTAAAGTCCTATACACAGTATCTTAGACTGATCATTTCAAGAGCAAAAGCACAGCTGAAGAGAGTTGCTGATGTTCTAAATGGGAATTTCATAATGCAACAGATGTGACTTTTTTTACGAATATCATCTTATCATCAAGGCATCTTCCGGTCGAACGCCCCGGACACGCCCCCCACCCCCCCACCCCCACCCGCCTTGCGAAATCGACAAACACGGACAAAGTGTTACACCTTCTGGAAGAAAGGCCCAAAGCAGGGGACCATTTTTTGTCCCGTCAGAGACCACCTGTCAAAGCAGACGCACCGCCTCCCACCCCCCAGTCTGAGGAGTTTGGGCCGAGAGAGAGAGAGAGAGAGAGGAGAGAGGAGAGAGGAGAGGATTTGGGGGGGGGGGGGGGCGGCGTCTTCCTTAACTAAAGCCACTGACTTTCTTTAACTAAACTCCCATCTGTTGAGTGGCCCATTGTCTGCTAAGTGATGCAGCTGCAAAGGGCCGGTTCCCCTCTTTCATTACAGAAACACTTTAGCATATTCAGCCTCTCTCCCCTCCTCTCTCCCCCCCCCCCCCCCCTAGTATTCAAATACTGTTACCAGCCACTGATTTATTCATTGGCTTTACACAGCGCACACACACTATCCCCACCCCTACCCCTAACCCCCCCCACACACACACACACACACACACATAAACACCACCCGTCCTGCCCCGAGCCCGGGCAAACCCTCCTTCCCCGACCTTTTCCCCCCCCCGAAACACCTCGTCCGACACTCCGTGGTCATCCTTTTACTTGCTCGACACATCTCATCCCCCCCCCCCCCCCTTTTTTTGTTTTTTTTTGTTTTTTTTTTCGTCCAGTCAGACCTCCCAGTATCCAGCTGTCACTCCAGCAGATAAGCACCTTCTCCCTTCTGTCCGCCCGGTCTGCTTTTCTTGCCTCTTCCTTCCTTCTGGCAGCGGCTTGTCCCGCAGGTTGATCACGGTTAAAACCTTCCTGATTAGGTCTTTATGGTGGAAGGCAGGGGGCCCGCGGGGGGGGACATCTGTCTTCCCCCCCGTATTCACCTCCGTGTGTTTTTTTTGGGGGGGGACGAACAAACCCCTCGAAGACGCCACAGCCCCGTCCTGTCCCGCGCAGCCCGGTATACTAGACAGATACCGCCACTTAACCTGAGCCTGAGGGAGATATTGCCCGTTTTTTATGACGGGAGGATCTAAGTGATGAGTTAGCGTCCCATCGCCCCCCATGAAGCTGTCAAGCCTTATAGGCGACCGGGGTCGGGGGGCCGAGAGACTGGGGTGGGAATGGCCCAGTCGGAGAGAGAGTGGGCGGGTGAATGGGGGGGGGAAGCAGCCCACCCACAGTCCTTTAATTTGAGGGTGATTTTTGTTATGCGACCCCCCCCACCTCCATCCACCTCCTCCTGCGGGGCAGAACAGTTTTACAAGCCCCCCCCCCCCTCCCCCCTCCCAAAGCCTTTTTTTTTTTTTATAATGGGTGTGAAGGCCGGAGAATGGGGCCTGGTGCTGCTGTTTGACTGCACATGGCATGCTGTAATAAAGTGGGCCATTCATCCTCCCGCTCCCTTTCACTGACTCACTGAGGTGGAGGGGGGGTGGTGGGGGGGGGGTGTTTAGGGTAGGGTGCTTGTGTATGGAGTGGCGAGCCCAACCGGGGGGCCGCATTAAGCTTTAATTGATCTTTGGGATTCACATCTTAAGGTGGCTTTTCTGTTTACCCCCCCACCCCCCGATTTTCCCCGGGACGCCCTCCTTTGTGTGGCGTCTAGAGCGCCGGTATGAGATTATGAGGGGAGATGAGTGGCCATTCTTCTGCCGGTGGAGTGGCAGAGTCGGGCCACTTAAACGCCACTTTGGGCCACGGGGAGGATTCACACACACACACACACACACACACTCGCCACACAAGACAAAAACACACACATCGAAAACACTCGCACTGTTGCTGAATTCGCTGGATCTTGATTTTCCTTTTGTTCGGCCGTGTTTTATTCCTCTTTTCTCTCATGTTCTGTAAACATTGTCAGTGTTTGCATCCATTTACCATTACGATTAGGGTTAGACAAATACATCAGGCTGTCACTGTCATCCTTTGCGGTTCCTCCCCGGCCCACAGCTACAAAAAAAAACAATCTGGAATAACTGCAATGAAATGTTATTTTCGTTGGACATTATATTTGTTCGTTTAATTTTCAGAGGTAGCATTGAATCCCAAGTTTCACGGTCGGTGAATAGTGGGTCAGCCTGCTTCAAAGAGCTGCTAGCACTGAAAGAATGTCATCAGTCTGGGGTTTCAGTGGAGAGTTTTAGTGTCCCGTGATGGGCTAAGTCAGTGGTTCTCAACGTGGGGTCCGGGGACCACGAGGGGGTCCTTGAGGGGGTTCCAGGGGGTCCCCAGCAAATTGATGAATTGTTAAACTTCAGCATTATTTAATTTACAAGAAGTGAACACAATTAGAGAATGTAGAAGAATGACTGCCTACAATACTGATTGTCAAGGAATTCTGGACAAAATCATATCTAACATTAAAAATATGCTCAGATTTGGGTCCGCTAGAAAAAATATGATCAAATGGGGGGGGTCCGTGGCTCTAATGTGGACTAAATTAGGGGTCCTTGATATGAAAAAGGTTGAGAATCACTGGTCTAAGTGTTGTTTCACCTTGAGAAGAAGACAAAAATCATCAGCGGCTTCAAATATCGGTCTCAGCCTTCAACAAACCCTAGCTGTGATAAAAGCGCAATATCAATATTGTACTAACATGTAACCTATTAATTAATGTATGATAACTAATAGAATTCCGATGTTAAGCAATCAATTAACAGTTATTCTAATATCGCAATTAACATGATAGCAGCAACTTTTAAAACGTGGATCATCACTGCAGTCAATCTGTTGAGATTGCTGTTAACTTCCTTAATGAGTAGTTTTAGTCATTGAGGTAAATGTCTTTTTAATTCATTAGTAATATCTTCGTAATTAGTAACTATTAAGCTCATCAACGGAGGACAACTTTCAGGTGGCTTATCAAAAGCAAATTAAACATCATCAACAGACTAATGTGCCTTTGATGGTGCTGCCTATGGAGTCTTAACTAATGACACAGCCTCGCTATCAGCCTGAGTAGCCCCATTAAATCAGCCTGCCCAAGTTAATGTTAGGAGGTGTTAACAGATTGATTCGCTTAATCTGTTCAACTACATCAACAGTCAGCATGGGGTAGGTCAGCCGCCTGGTCGTGTGCGTGTGTGTCTGTGTCTGTGTGTGTGTGTGTGTTAACCAATTTCACAGTCCATAGTCATGCACAGTTAAACTCATGCGCCACCACAGTTTTTGGGCAGAGACACCCCATGATACCCCCCCCCCCCCCCCCCCAGATAAAAGAGGAGGGAGAGAGGAGGCTGCTGGTGGTTTGCTGCCTCTGCTGTCGGGCAAGAATGGCAATCTTCAAGTTCATTCAGCGTGATTAAACCCGAGCGGGGGGGGGGGGGGGACTTTTCTTCCCGGCTAATTATGTGGAAATTGCAAAGACAATAAAGCATCTGGTAGTCATTCTTCCTCTTTTCAGATTTTTTTCTCAATATTGTGACAGGCCCGGCCGCATTGTACCCGAGGGCCCGGGGGGGGCTCCCCGCGTGGAGCCCCCCCGGGCCTGAAAGCGGAGGTCAGCGGAGAGCAAATAGATGAATTTATAACTTTGCCTTTTCACGGCGGAGCGGGGGATATTGTCCGTCCTCGTCTGCACCCCCCCCCCTCCCCGTCCTGCTCCCCCTCCCTGCCCGTTCCACCCCAGAGACCACCACTTATTCTGAGGACAGAGGCTTTCTCCCAGCGTGCCACCCAAACTGAATCTGGCTCTTCCACCCCCGCCGAGGAGACTTGGCCCCGACTCCCTAATACCGGCCCTCCTCCCTTATTCCCCCCCCATCTGTAAGACACAAAGAGTGGGAAAGCACGGGGAGAAAGAGTGTGACCCGCTGAAGAGTGTTAAAAGAGACCAAGACACCACCCCCCCCCCCCCGCCCCCCCGGCCGCTGATTGGCAGGCAGCCCTGGCAAATGCGCCATGTTTTCCAATTCTGCTTCCACAATTCAACACACCAGTCACAGCACAGCCACTCACAATGACCAGGAAGTCATGTCTAACCATGGAGACTCACCACAGGAACAGACACTCATGCATGTTTATTATAGCAACAAATTAATTAATAATTAATAGCTGCTCAACACACACAGCCACTGTCGCACCTCACACTGAACTAGAGAGCAATGGTGTTGAAATTGACATATCCATATTTCAAAATGTCCTTGATGAGCGACTGTCCCTCTCAGATGCAACAGTGTGTTCTCCATTTCATCTCTCACCTCGTCCACCCGCTCCACCTGGTCCTCTCCCAACATCTCCCAGCTCCTCCGATTCTCCCAGCTTTCCCCCTTAATTAAATGTGCACTTCATTAATGTAAATTGGGGAAGAGGTGGGGGGTGGGGGGTGGGGTGGGGGGGGCTTTAATGCCCTTGTTGAAATTCTGAAGAAAGTGCAGTGGCCTCGCGAAATGCTCCAGCATCATTGCAAATTAGATTAGGGACCAAGAAAGGCAGTAAAATTAGAATGATAATGGTTGATATGGCTCCCTGACAGGCATGACTATTCAAGGATCAATGGGATGTCGAATGCTTTCGCGAAGCCCACTCTCCGAGGCTGCTTGGGGTAGGGGGGGGTGTGAGGGGGGGTTGGGGGTAGGGGGGGACGAACGTCAGCCTACAGATGTGCCTTTTGGAAGCACTTGAAATTAGTTTAATTTGGTAAATGGTAGGGATTTAGAAGCTTTTAGCCAGACTGTAACAAGACAAGAATACATTGAAATGTTTTGCCGTCCTTTTATTAGCATAAAACAGGGGCCGGGGCCGATTTGCATTCCCAACAAGTCCATTTTTTTTTTTTTTTTTTTTTTTTCTCGATCCGTTTCTTTTTTTTTTTTTTTCTTTTCTAGAAGATTGCATTTGCATTCCGTTCCTCAGAATGAACACTTTTTCAAGAGTGTTTTTTAACCCGGCCCTAATCCTTTTAAGGGGAGGGGACGGGGGTTGATTTTATTCCGGCTAATCTGATCAAAGACGCCAATTACAAGGTCGTTTTGATTAAAGTCCAATAACTATAACCGGGCTAAGAACATTCTCATGCCTGATGAGACCCGTGCTCTGTTTTTTGCCCGCCCAAATAATTCTCTCTGACAAGCGCAGAAGGTAAAACACATCACACTCTCATCAGCAACACTATTTCTGCGTGAGAGACCGCGAGCCCCTCTTAACGATGGACCGGCCCGTCTTCCTCTGCTGGGGTTAAACAGGCTGCTTCCCGTGGGCTTTGATTCAGCCTCCATTCTTCCAGTAATCTGACATCATTGACCTAATAGCTTTTACTCTGTGGGTAAGCGGGCAGACTTGGCCCACTTCTGAGGAGAGGGGGACAAGGGAGGAAGGGGAGGGGACAGTGGGAAGAAAGGAGCGTGGAGGAAGTGACTTTTAAAGTCTTTGAGAGGCTTGAATAGGAAACATGGAGTCTAAGAGTACAAAGAGTACAAATAGATCTGGAAATGTCCAGTCAAAATCATAAATATCACTTAACTGGTTAGTTATTGAAAAGCTCTGGAGTGCTGATATTCACTCGAAGCCGTTTTTTTTTTTTTTTTTTTACCAACTAAGGGGGCGGCAGCAGAAAGCAGGTCATGGCAAAGTGGAAACCGGCAGCCCCATAATTAATCAGCTTCCACTGTAATTAAGGTGTCCATCAACAAGCCAGGCAACAGTGTCTGCCCCAGTGCCATGGAAGCCTCAGGAAATCAACCTGCTGGAATAATGAGTTCACCTTTAACTGGCTTAGTAACAGATAAACACACGCGTTACAAGCTGAATGCACAATTCATCCGATGGATCATCGCGGATTGCAAGGGGGGTGTTTTCGTGGATCCCGCTCTGAGCTTCGGCATGTGTAAAGCGAGATGTGGTCTTGTATACAAATTCGGTACCATATCTACTTATATATTAATGAATGTAATCAACTTCATACTTCAGTCACTGAACATTTGAAGCTTAATTAGGAAGCGTGATAGCTCCTTTCCCATTTTCCGTCTTTCCAACATCTAGGGTAAATTAAGCCAGAGAGGGACATCCTATAACATGAGATACCGTATGTTTTTTGTATATATTTCTATGACCGATAAGTGAAATATATCATTACTTAAACCAGTGATTCTCAACCTTTTTCATATCAAGGACCCCTAATTTAGTCCACATTAGAGCCACGGACCCCCATTTGAGAATATTTCTATTGTTAGATATGATTTTGTCCAGAATTCCATGACTATCTGTATTGTAGGTAGAGAGATAACAGTGAAATTATGATCAAAATAGATTCTTATACCTTCTCTAGTTGTGTTAACTTCTGAAATAAATGAAATAATGCTAAAATGTAACAATTCATTAATTTGCTGGGGACCCCCAGGAACTCCCTCAAGGACCATGCACTGGTGGTCCCCGGACCCCACGTTGAGAACCACCGACTGTGACACAATCTCTTTCTATTTTGATGTTATAAATCTGTTAAAAATATTACACTATATTTTGTTATACAAGCACACAATACAAGTTGTTGCATCAAAAATTTCATCATTCGTCCCACTTTCAGACTCAGCTAGATGCAGTGGGACAGCGTGTTTTAGATAAAGTAGGACAGTCTTCAAGGCTTTTGCAGTGGATGAAAGAAAAGGTGAAATAACAAACTGACATTTTGGGACCACCTGTACTTAAGTCTGGCAAGGCTCTGGTTCTTCTAGTAGCCTAATGTTATTTGAGATTGTGTCTGAATCCTATTTTCATCTTCACATACATGGATATATGGATCAATTGGATATAGGAAGGTGTGTCAATTGCCATACCATAGCCTATAAGCACATCTTAGCTTTTATCATTGTAAAAGAGAGCAAAGATCAAGAAAAAATTGCCAGAAATGTATTTGGAAAAGCATAAAAAAAAGGTCACATCAGGGGAGCCTTTAATGTTCCCTCTAGCTGTGTGTGTTATTATTTTAATGGTAACATGTTAACAACACGGGTTAACAACATGGGTTAAAAAGTTGTGTGTATGAATTCATGTTATATATTATATATACAACTAAAAATGCAATAAGCTGTAATTGGAGTAGCCTACTTATAGTATTGAAATATAGTGCATAAGAGTGTCCCACTGAATCAAAATTGGCTTTGTTTACTCTGTACACAAATGGTTGTGTCATGTCTTCTGAGAATATGATAACAACATGGAGCCTTTCCTATTTGGTTAGGAAACATCTTTAGCAATTCAAAAACATATCATGTGTTGGGCTAGTTTGTTGGATATATGTGTGAATTTGGAAAATGCAAAACGTGTCCCATTATGCAGAATTGACCCTACTGTTGAAGTGTCCTTGAGCAAGGCACTGAATCCCCTACCAGCTCCAGTAGTGCTGCTCTGTAGCTGAGCCTGACCTCTGACCTCCCTGTTGGGGGGGGGGGGGGGGGGACTGTTTCTCCTTCTGAGAATCAATAGCAGTTTTATACATATTCATATTTACTGTTTATATCTTCTGGTTTGTTGATCTGATCCACCCACACATACTCTATTTGGCGCTGGGCCCTCTCTGCACCCCCCCCATCCCCTCGTTCCGTAACCTTGAGCGCTCTTCCTCCCTTCCTATAACAAGCGCACCGAGCAGGAAGAGTGCAGTCTCTAAATGCGGACATTCTCCCGGCGAGGATGCATGTCCCCCCCCCCCCCCACCCCACAGCCATGGATCAATGGCAAAAAGTGGAATTAGTCATTCTAAATCATGCAGCGGTGGTCGAAGAGAGCTCCTCCGAAAATCATTAAACAATCATGTATTCCCATTGATTTATTCTAAATACCTGAGGAGGGAGCAGATTAAAGCAGGGGAAGAGCAGGCTAATGCAGATGAAACAGCTGAAGGATGGGCGGTCCTCGGGGAACGCTTTTGTCCTAATCAGAAGGAAACAATACTGCCGCAATTACCAGCCTAAGCAGGTCTATTAAGGCTCCTTCACTTGACATATTTATGTATTTCAGATACTGCGGGCCACATTAAATGGAGTTTACTCAGGCACTTTTACATCTCTGCTGTAAACATCCGATACACCGGGGGGGGGGGGGGGGGGACAAGGTGAACAACCCATCTGCTCCTCTGTTGTCTCTCCTGGTGGTTCAGCCATGTATACAGGAGATATTAAAAAAAATTTATTAAAAAAAATGAAATCAGGCATCAAAAGCTTTATTTTGGACAGAATAATAACCCGACTTCACCTCGTTTGAATAAAACATTCAAATCAGCCATTAGACAAATAGCAGGCGGAGAATCATTTCACGACTTTCAGAGATTACACCGAAGCTGCTACCCACAAAACCACTAAAGGTATTCATAAGACGGGCTATATAGATGTAATTTGATTAATTCGTTTATATCAGACAATTGCCTAATAAAACATAGATTAATAGGAAATATCCGCTCCTATTCCGAGGCATGCGTTTGGCTAATGTGATCGGAAGCCAGACATCCCGAAACTATAAATTGCAAAGATTTAAATAAGTCGCACAAGTTATTTCATATAAGTGCGGCGGTGAGACAGCGGAGACTTCTAAAGCCGTGTAACTTATTCCCTCGGAGAAAATATTAATCAAGACAGATTAAGCGACTTTGCACATTTGCTTAATGTCTCCGAGGAGATGGGAGGAGAACCTGTCTTAAGTTGGCACATCTATAACAAAGCTTTTACATCTTGAAAAAAAAAAAAACCCCAAGCTGGAGTCATAAGGCCCCTTCATCTAAAAGCTTACTCAAATCCTCTGGTAGAAATAATAGGGGGGGGGGGGAGAGGATGCAAGTGTTAAAAAGAGATGCGGAACACTTGAAGAGATTAGAAAGACCCTGATTGAAGTTTCCCCAGTGAAGTCCCAGCTCACAGCTTCTCTCTCTCTCTCTCTCTCTCTCTCTGTTATCTCGAGTGTTTCTCATCTTTGCTCTGGTCACTGTAAAAGCACATTGAGCCGTCACTCTTGACAGTCGCGGACGGCGCGTTAATTCCGGGCGAGGAATCCTCTCTTCGACTGAGCAAAGAGTCATTGTAAACGCCCATGGTGAGGAGGTGATGCTGCCCCTATTTAAACAGCTGTGGGTCAACACAGCCTCCGCTCAGAGGAATACGCGGCGCTGTCATTTGTGGTATTTAACGATTCCTGCTCTTGACTAGAGAAGGAAAGTAATCGTCTCTTTTGAGGGCTTTTTTTTTAGAAAGTCTTTATTTGGCAATGTCTTATGTGACTGCAAAAGGTACAAGGTCTCCGATTTACAGCCAGAAAATATGCTTCTCTACCGTATTGTGTAAGGAACCCTAACCTGGGACTGCTGATGGCTACAGAATTGTAGCAGCACTGATAAATAACATTGGCGCTAATGGCAAGACATCCATATAAAATTGAACATCAGCCAACATTATTTTCTCATGGAAAGCGAGTGTCCGCTACAGACACCATGGATATCTAATTAAACACCACCAGCACAGTGAAAGGATTGAGGAAAAAGTGTTTAGGCCTACATCATTATAGTTCCCAGCTTTATATGTTATGCAAGGAGGAGAAAGACTAGTTTCTGCCATGGGGGTTTAACAGTGGAGTCTAGTCAAGTTATGCATTCTGCACCTTTCTCTGTTGTTTCTGTGCCACATCACATAAAGGTCTCATCAGACAGAAAACAGACAGAAAACAAAAAAGTCAATTCCACTTTGATGGAATCTCAGTAAAAGAAAAAAACCCTCAATTTGATCGAGAGCGTGTGTGTGTGTGTGTGCGTATGTGTGTGTGTGTGCGTGCACGGCTGTGTATTAGCCAGTTAGTCTGGGTGTTTGAACAGTATCTTGATATAGCACAGTTATGCCGAAGATCGACTGGGCACAAACTTCTCGAGTCGAGCCGTCGGGGGGGGGGGGCGGATCGATATTTCTTTAGCACAAACACGCGGAATGAAAGCACTTTTAAAGGCTGAGGCGACCGCTCTGCCACAGCAATCTGCATCGAATGCAGGATTGACTGTTCCACGGGCTTTAGTATGTGGGTAATCAATGAGGGTAGGGGTTGGGATGTAATGATTAACTCTATATGGGGGTTCCTTAGGCTGCCCAGAGGATGACTGGGGACACGGTGAAGCCGAGGAAGACCGAGGATCCATACTTGACATTAGTTGCCTTTTAGCACATTAGAATATAACACTATTTTGTTTGCAGCTATTTCATAGTCGCATGGGCTAAACACTGTGTTAAATCACTATCCAAGTCGAAAACAAGTGATGAAGATAGACACATAAGACATGATTATAGACATGAAATGATATTATATGTGCAACATTTGTAACATCAGCTGTAAAATACCTCGCAAATATTCATCGGTCTGCCTGCTGAGCCTCTTGTCAGGCCTGCAGCATTAATGTGCCACTGGTGGCCTTCTGTTGACAAAAGCTAACTGATGACAGCCAAGGAGACACAGCAGTCAGCCATATTGGGGGGAAAAAAAACACTGTTGACCCTGCTTAGATTGGATTTACCGCAAGGCTGGATCCAACCACTGGTAGACATGATGGATTATTGTAATGGCCACCTCGATGGCCTCTTTGTCATGTTTAAATGGCAATACATTTTAGCAGGAAGGAGGGAAATTTAACAACTTAAGGCGGGGGGGGGGGGGAGAGGCGAATTATCTGTTTGAGGTGTAAATAAAAATGTGTCACATTACCGATGCGCTGGGGTTCAGTTGGTGCTGACACGCCGCCAGGTGGGAGGGTGCACATATCTAACTCAATTCAAGCATACTGAGCCTGCCATTCAGGTCACCACAGGTTACCGCTTCTGATTTCCATTCATCATTTACATGAATCCAGTGGGGACAACCATTTGTTTCTGGAGGCAGGTATTAAAGGCCATTATTATATCTGATTGAAAGAATGCCGATATACAATTATGACTGTCACTTTGTCCATTTTTTTTCCGGCTTTCCAGGGGCCAGTTGCATAAAGCTAGTTTAAGACTAGTCTAAGCCTTAGACTGGTCTGAGATTCTCAGGTTGGAATAGTCTAATTAAGACTGTCTGTTACTTAAATATTACAACTGGCTTGTTTTGAGGTAGGAATGTTAGCCACCTTCCCCCCGGCTAATCTTAAATGGCAACAGCTGTTTCACACAAGATGCCAAATCTTTGGTATTTGGGACTGTCTTTAGAGACAGAAACAACCCATTAGGGATCTACAACAACCAAGAAGTAGTAGGAACAGGTAAATATAAATGTCTATAGCAAGTTTGACTTGAAGTCACATTTAAGTCTAAGACCAGCTCTATCTTTATGCAACTGAGTCACCTCTTCAGTCAGGTTCCTTCAAATACAAGTTTGGTGAGAAACGCTGCAGACGCTGATAGAGACCCAGACTCAAAGCCGCAGGTTTCCAGCTGCATTATCTGCTAGCCCTTCTCACCCAGCTAGTGATTAAGTGTCTGACTCTTTAAACTCCCGGGGGCAATCATCACACCCTTATCATGACCAGCCCTGTCCACGGTGTTCTGTTCCCATGCACAAGCTAGCACAATGCTTCATCACATGTCCTGTTGGGTGGTTTTTAGACCTTCTGCCGTCTTTTGTCTGGGTAAACCAGCTCATAAACGCCTCGGAGGGCCAAGTCCCGCGTACCCGGGGGTAGCGATCTAAGGTTTAATACAATAGGATGGTGCGATGGAGAGCTTTGAAGAGTTTTCCTACGAGGCAAAATGACTGCATGACAAGGAAAAGGAGTGAGCGAGACAGGTTCATCTATTTGGAGATAGACAGAGCTCCCACGCTGGGGCAAACAGTCTATAACAGAATGTAAATGAAGTAGCCTGTGCCAACAAACCAGTACTTTCTCTCTATCATGAATAAATATTAGTGGTTCTCACTCTCCAGCCTGGCCCGCTTGTGTTGTTCTCTCCCACAAAGCCGTGTGTGTGTCTGTGTGTGTGTGTGTGTGTGTGTGTGTGTGTATGGCGTCGCATTCCGCGCTTCCAGTTGCTACACCGAGCGTCTTCATCGCGGGCGGTGTGGAAACGCGGAAGTGTAGTGGGGGGGGGGGGGCTGTCTTGTTATCAAAGAGCCCGTTGGATTGGTAAACACAAAGTCATTAACCTCCGACCCGGCCGGATCACGGGCCAGGGACGGGGGGGGGATGGGGGATGGTGATCTGACTGTTTGGAGAGGAGATTCCCTCGAGCCCCGGTGAGGTGTCGAGAGAAGACAGCGGGCCTCATCAAATTGGCTTTACCGTCAAGAGCGGCGCCCGAAAGTCGTTAACCTGTAAGAAATCTCCGTTCACGTTTTGTAACACGTCCTCCGGAGAGACCCGAAGACCCCCCCCCCCCCCCCCAAAAAAAAAAAAAACCCAGAGGGAGAAGCACAGGAAATTGGAGGAATTATCAGAAAGAGGCATATATCTGGTTAATCATAATGACAGATTCCCAGTAATTATAGAGTAGCGATGGAGAGAGAGAGAGAGAGAGAGAGAGGGAGAAACATGGAGAACGAGGCAAAGGCCCCCCGGTACCCGCGGCTCAACTTGGGGGGTATTGGGGGGGGGGGGGGGTCGTCTGAAGAGTCGATTTGAGCGCTGTCGCCGGTGACAGACTGCTGTCTCCGAGGCGGGTGAGCTTTAAACGGTTTCTCTGTCGGTGAGGGGGGGGGATGGCGGGGGTTGGGGAGGAATGGCGGGGTTGTGGGGGGGGGGGGATAAACTGCACTCTCTCTCCAATCCCCAGGCCCGTTTAGTAGGGGAGCAGATGAAAAGGCGGACGGACAGGCTATACATGTTCCTCCACTTTTATTCAGCGCCGGCCGGCTGCTAAACAAAACAGCGAATATCCACTGCATTTTTTGACAGCCACTTTTCACCTGCCACTCCACATAAAGGAACCCGCCGGGGGCCCCCGCTTTTTTTTTTTTTTTTTTTTCTCTCTATATTGCTGTCGATCACTTCTCCCTTCTCTCCGTGTCTCCGTCTCCCTCCTTTTCACTCCGATTTGCACTCTTGACACATGATTAATTCAAATCAGCTGCTGGAAATAATTATTGCATTATGGGAACAGTAGTCATTATTTAGAACATGATTAAATGTATCTGTGTCTATTGACTCGGGCGCGTGTGATTTATGTATTTGTTTAGTCAATAGTGTAGTTGAAATGATGTCATTAATTATGTATGGGGAGTCCAGGAGCCGCTGAAAGAGCGAGGCCCTCCTCCTCCTCCCTCCTCCCTCCTCCTCCTCCTCCTCCTCCGCTGCTCATCGCCTGACAGATGTAAGAGGACGAATCATCGTAGTTTAGGGAATTCCTCAGTCCCACAATCTATCTCCCGCTCTATCTGTACGCTCTTTATCTCCCTTTTATATTCTCTCTCTCTCTCCTCTCTCTCTCTCTCTCTCTCCTTTAATGAACTTTAAGTCCTCCGCCCGCAGGTTTTTTTGCTCTTCATTCATCCTGTGTGACTGAACATCCTTGTTAATAAGGGAGAAACATGCGTACAAGGTTTGTTAAGATGGTGGAGTGACTCTCTTGTTCAGCGGATGACGAGTCGCTCTGGGGAAATGCGGCCACTTCGTATTCAGCCCCCGGCACATAACTTATTCCGCAAAAAACAATGTTGCCAGGTAGATATAATCCAGAGAAGTGTTTTTGCAATCCCTTTTACCCCCCCCCACCCCGATGTTACAGGCCTCTCGAGTCTCTATCCATCTGTCGCGCCCCGGCCTGTCAGTCCATCCCTCTGAGGGATTGCACAGTCAGTCTGTGGTCTTACCGAGGGGGGGGGGTCAAAGGTTGGCCTCCGTCCCTTGTCGGGTCTCCCTCGAGTAATTTCCATT
Source organism: Centroberyx affinis (assembly GCF_046629955.1). NCBI lineage: Eukaryota > Metazoa > Chordata > Actinopteri > Beryciformes > Berycidae > Centroberyx > Centroberyx affinis. Next base: position 39,586 of record NW_027282894.1, on the reverse strand, counting down.
TTAATGTCACACTTCTAATCTATCGGAGATGTGATGAACGTCACACAAAAGGGTTTAAGTGGTCTCCGCCAGGGTTTCTGCTCCCTCGGCCGCGTGACCGGCGAAAATTATGTCTCGCTATTCGTTTCATATCTCGGCTTCTGTCGCCCCGGCTCTCGGACTGACAGCCTCTGTAGAGAGAGAGGCACCGAATAACATTTCTTACTCAGTTTAAGATTTCATATATGTTATTTCTGTGGCGTACAAAGGCTGAATTAATCAAGTTTGTTTATATACACACACTGTATTCCAATTAATAGTGCATGTCCGTATTAAGGTCATCTTCTTATCCTAATCATAAATATCTTTATGTAGCCTACATGATACCAAAGCATATTGCAATGGAAGCAGATCTCGTAAAGACTACAAGGTAACACTTTACAATAAGGGTCACTAAGTTAAGGGGTAGTTCATGCTTAATAAGCATTAACTTACCTTAATTAACAGTTAACTAATGTGTAATTTACTAATGGTGTTCATGTTAACTAAGGTATTACTTTATACATTATTTAATAGACTATTAAATAATGTGTAAATGAATACCTTAGTTAACATGAACACCATTAGTAAATGATTACCAGACACATTAGTTAACTGTTAATTAAGGGTTAGTTAATGCTTATTAAGCATTAACTAACCCTTAACTTAGTGACCCTTATTGTAAAGTGTTACTGACTACAATAAGGCGTAGACCAGGACAAGGTACACATGCCTCAGTATCCCAGCTGCTATGTTACCCCTTGCAAAAAAGTCACATGTGAATTCACTGCACATGTGCTTTTTGGACACATGTTGGTTTTCCTATGTGAAGATGTGGAATTTCCCATGACATTTGTACCTGTGAATTGTTTCTTTGCAAGTAAAATTCAGTTTTCGCATGTGAAATATTGTCATATGTAATGGCAGGTGAAAATGTGGAAAAAAAATTAACATGTGAAAAATAAACATAAACATAAAAACACTTTTAACCTATGAATTAAAATGTTCACATATGGTCATATGGGATGTCAGAGTATAACATGAGAGAAATTGTTCACATGTGGACAACCAACGTGTCCAAAAAGGCACATGTGCTTTGAATTCACATGTGGATTTTCACATGTTAGGGACAACATCACAGTTGTTATGTGAGCTTATCTGGACTGCTGAAAATGAATAAATCACGCTTACCTACACAAACTCACAAATGGAATACTATCCCAAATAATATCAGAGTATAAATGTGCATGTAAACTCAGTCAGTATTTGTCAACATGAACAACTGAAACTGAAGTACAGACCAGACAGCAGCGACTCAAACTGTATGGGGCTGCTCCATTAACAGTGAATGACAGACTGACTGACTCATAGAATATTTGCTTGAGCATTTTCATCACATAAATTCAATCTCAAGTCCTAAAAAGGTGACCCAGCAAATATATCCATGTCCCTGGAAAATAGCTTAGGGCTTACAGTACATTCACTTCTTCTTTACTTTTGTATCTATTCTCATAGGTCCGTCTATTTAACATTACAGTTTCAGGGCAGGATAAATTGTTATAGCGATATAGTCATGAATGTTTACTGATACATACAAGACTGTATTAGGACATAGCAAAACCACATACTGAAATTCAGCTTTATATCCTGTAAGAAATAGGATACATAATGATCATTTTGCCCTCTTGCTAGACAATTTTCATCTTACAGTTATCCAGCCTCCTCTGATGATAATTTGAGATGATAAAATCAGAATAGCAATGCCCATATGTGATATCTTTATCACAATCACGATGGTAATCAATATCATTCTTTATTTAAAATCATTAAGATTTTAATTACTTTATATTGGGAATAGCATCCCATGCAGCGGGGATGCGTGTGCGCGTGTGTGTGTGTGTGTGTGTGTATGTGTGTGTGTGTGTATGTGTGTGAGTTTATGTGCAGCAATGAGCCCATATGGTCGGCGGTCAGGGTGACTTGCTACCTTCGCGGTGCTTTGTGCTCACGGTGTCTGGTGACCTGCTGACTGTTGGTCTGTGGCTTTACACACCATCATTTTTCCCTGTCACCGTGCCAACAGCGGCAAGGGGAGGGGGGGGGCAACCTTAGCATGTAATGTTGATATTTCACAAACAAAATGATGTTTTCAACATTGTGAGAGATGGGTGGTTCCAGTCACTGCATTTCCCTCATGCCTGACTTGGGATATTAATGCGCTCCAGTAACTGTTAATTTCACTTTGGAGAAGTGATTTATGGGTAGACGGAGAGGAGAGGCATAATCTAATTGAGATCAGAATGGCTGTTTCTCACATAGTCACGCCTGCACCTTCCAGATGGGGCACCATGATTAATGCATAATGAGCAAATAATCCATGAAATTAATAAAAAACAATTCTTCAACTACTCGGCTCTCTTCATGGAGAGAAGAATAAATACAAATAGGAATGAAAGTGTTTTTGTCATTTTTTTTTCCCTCTGAATACATTTCTCTATTTTTTACACACTTCAAGGGAAAGCAGCAGGCGGCACAATCAATGGAGAGAAGCGGCATAATCAATCTGAGATTGGACTGTCTGTCTGTACGCTTGGTTTATAAAACAATAAGGAGGAGGAAAGAGGTTGCTGGACCATTAATGTCTTCAACCAAATGCCTGCATTCCTCAAATGATACGACAGAAAGAATCCTCTCGACATATAAAGATGCCAGGCGCCATCATGGGCTGCCAAACGAGGGCCGGGAATCTAATTTGCAGGTACTGAAAACCCTGGCTGGGGAGGATGTTTTTTTTTTCCGTCGCTGTGTGAAACAGACTATCAAGCAGACACAACAATCAGTGACTCTCAAGGAATCTTACCAAGGTTTTATGAGGCTCACAGATCAATAAACTGGGATGAACCAGAAGACTGGATGTGGACCACTAAGACCGCCTCTTGAAACGCCCTGAAACCACAGATTTTGCTTTCTCTATATGGGAAGAGAGCGGACAAACTGCAACGTAAAGTGAAGTCTTAAGCATATGAAATTGCTCCGATACCCACGATTAGCAATAAATGGATAATTGTGATTTAGAATTACCATTAGAATATCTGGGGAATTGGATATAACCCATTTAAGTGTACTTAAAAAGATGGATGTTGGATGAAAAGGGAAGATGGTAAAAGAAGTGGCCCGTCTATCGATTGACAAAACTGTAACGTTTTCATCTTAAAATAGCTGCCGCTTCCCCCCGTCAGAATGATCCATAACGCTAAACGCTGACACCTTTCTAGAGAATATCCTGTATTGATTTTAACATAAGGATCCATCTTTCTGCATTAGAACACACCGCGGCGCACATTCGGAACAAAGACTCATCAAGTATATTTATCATTATTTGATTTATGCATCATCGTCGAGCAGAGGGAGGGGGGGGGGGGTACGAGGCCGTTAGAGTCATCGGCGGGGTTAAAGTGTCCCGGCGGTAATGAACTATGCGTCGAAGGAGCTGGAGCTATTACATCACGCTATTTATTTGCTTAGCGTGACTCCTGTAGCCCGCGCTGACCTGCATAGCTCACATTTCACACGTAACGCATTTACACAGCTGGAACTGTGTGCTCCCATCCACTGAATGAGTGTCAACAGTTTGGGAAGGTTGGAAGTCCCTCTTATCGGTCGTGCGGGAATGGTCCCACATCTTCGCGAACGTACCCCCCTTGTGCGTCCGCTCTTCTTCAGAACTCAGGACCCAAAGTGTCACGCCGGATTGATTTCGTCCGATTCCGGCCCCCGCCGATAAGACGCTCCTTTATAGCGGGGAATAAATGGTAATAACATAATCAATGATGTATAAATATGCCCATATTGCCCGGGAACTGTCCACAGTTGGGGTCTTCAAGCTCCCCTCCATGACGGCAGATCCAGGTGAAATGAGATCTCAGGGGAGAGGACAGATTTCAATTTACTTAGAGAGCAGGTCTGCACTTCTCTCTCAATAAATACCTGAGGATTGGATTGGACACACTTAAAGTCATTGGCTGTAAATGAGAGAGACTGTGAGGTCACCAGACTTTATAGACCCATTATAATCTGCCTGAGAGTGACCCAGCGGAGAGACTGTTGGGGAATGTGTGAAGCGTCGCTGATGTGTGTGTGTTGGGCCCTGTGGATGGCTTCGCCTTAACGCTAACATATTCGCCAAACTGAATTATTTAAGGTTATTGTCACATTAATTATCACATGGTGGGTCAGATGTATCGAACCGGCCAAAACAAGCTCCTCTGGGCAGCTCTGGATGACCAATTGATAGATTGATTGCTCCATCCACACAATTCCTTACAATGCTGACGTGTTCTACAAGCTGGCGATGTGTGTGTGAGTGTGTGAGTGTGTGTGTGTGTATGTGGGCTTATTGGGAAACAGGGTAAAATGCATGTAGTTGTAAATTTCCCCCAAATTTTATTTGAAAAGTGCAACTTAAAAATCTCATTATTCCACTTTATACTGACATGCCATTTCTCATTTGATACATTTCTATTTTCAAAAGTTAAAGTAAAATTACATTTTATATTTCAGAGTTTTAACACTAGAAAGGCCAGTGGATTTGGGGGCCAGCAAGGCATCAACTGAAGGGGGCAAAAATAATGAACTGCTATTACCTAACATGATTTAGAAAAGCTAACAACAATGGTTTGTGGAGAAATTGGGTCTTGGAGGGACATTTTGAAACATGAGATTTTTCAATTAAAAATTTCAAAACAGCCATCAATTGGCACTGGCTTGGCCTCTCTAGTATTAAACCATGCATACATCTTCTGTATTCACTATATACACTAGAGGGGATACAGTATGTGTTTGTTGGAGAAATTGATCAGGAAATGACAGTGCACTCTTTTTTCAGATAAAATAATGGAAGGTGATTTTTTTTTTTATATGTTATACATGCTTTCTCAGCTCTAGTGAAGTGTTTTCATTTCAGCCCACACTATATAGGCTACTGTATATATACATACATATATATGTATTGACAGTAAAATACATACATATAGCACCCTGGAGTTGGTAGGGATTAAGTGTCTTGCTCAAGGACACATCAACACACTGCAAACTCAATATCTCCCGCTGCATGGGATATGAATTTTGTACTTTCAAATGATGAACTTTTAGTAATTTGCAAAGGACTGAGACCAAAAAATCCCTAATAAATATACATTTTTTTATATATAACCCCAAATATGTACATATGAATAGCTTTGCAGCATTAAAAATGCTTAAATTATGAAGGTATGTGCTTCATTAAGCAGCTATGTGGGATGGGTGAGAGTGGTTGTACTTTTAGAGTTGTGTAAAATCCATACTGTAAGTGAAAAGTGGTCGTTTTATTCACTGGATGGTTTTCATCATTCAGCAAAAACTATGGCCAGCTGTATCTCTTTGTGAATAAAAACAGCTTCATAGTCAAAATATGATGATTTGTTTATGGATTTATTATGTTTAAGCTGTTATTACAGTAATGGTTTGAAATCATAATCCTCTTCTGAAAGATCACCAGAAACCAGTTTTTTAAATCAGTTTTATCAAAATTTCCTCCTGATGAAGGATGTCCCCCGTACCCAGTATCATTTTTAGAGGAGGAGTAGCAGAATCTTTTCCAGATTTTCATTACATGTTGCTGATTGGCAACTTGGAGTATTTCTGAGGTCCAAAAACCAATGAAACGCTGTTTATTTTCATGAGTCAGCAGCAGCAGTCTCTTCCAGGCAGCTGCTGTTGCATCGCTCAGAGTTTTGATCTTTTCACTGATCAATAAGTCAGCAGCACCACTCCAATAACACTGGAAAGCTCATTTTGTATTAGATTCTCCACTATTAATTACTTGTGTCCCTTGTGCCTTTATGTTAACCCCGAGGATTTTTAATAGCAGTAATTTATGCCCAATGTGTGTGTGTGTGTGAGAGAGAGAGAGAGAGAGAGAAAGAGAGAGAGAGAGAGAGAGAGGTAACCGTGTTTGATACTGGGTCCTCTGAAAGGAAAATGGATCGATCTATAAGTATCTAATTCTATAATGGTTTGCTTTAAGGATGTCTAGCTTGTTGCTCTCTATGCCATTATCATTATAATTTGTTTATCATTATATTATAAATTCCTCATCTGTCCTTAAGATGATATGGTAATCAAATCTCCAATTCTACAAATGCAGTCCTGCCCTTTGTACTTGGGATTGCAGTCTTTATTCCTGGTGACTTATAAGCTATTTCTGAGAAGATGGCAGAATTTAGTAGAGACCTAAATCGAAGTAAAATTAAATATCACAAAAACATACCAATTACTCACGAAAAATTTGAGCTTCAGTATTATTTGCCTTCAATGCTACTGAACTTCTTCATCGGTTGCTGACCGCTGATTTACATGTCTCCATGCTGACGTGCAGCAGTGACGGGAAGCCGCTGGGATCTCCTGTAGAGTCGGTGTGACGGGGGCTGCCTGGCCGGTAAGAGAGGGGCGAAACCAAAGCACTCTTTAACACCAAACACTGCTGTGAGACAAATTGTTACAAATTGGTATTTTTCCACTTTATAGGATTACAAAGGGGCCCCTGTGGGGGTCTCTCCCTGGGCCAGAGACAGAAGCAGTGGGAGGGAGACGTGGGGCTCTAATGAACAAAGAGGCTCTGGGAATTAGCTGCCAGCCACTGTCAGGGTCAGTCCCATGGTCTGAACACAAGCCCCACAGCCCCGACGTGCAGGACCAAAGTGCTTTGGTCAGGGTTTTCACACTGACTTTGGACACGGGCTGATATGAATTATAAATGGGTGATACCACAGTAAGTGTGGACATGTATGATAAAAGTCTGAAAAATGAAAACGTTTGATTCTTGAGCTGAAGTCATGGAATGTGTGACATGTTTACTTGTACTTTCTAACTATAAATATTTTTTATTATTACTTTTTTTCATTAATTATTATTAATTTATTGGATAGTTGACAGTGAAGGTGAATTCAATCTGATCTTGAAAATCAGTCACGATGCCAAATTATGGCTATAAGCCTAAAAGTCATACAGAAATGTTGAGAAATGTCGACTCATAGAGCTGATATGGCTCTAAAAGTGTTACATTAACCCACTCTGATAGGTGTGGACTGATTTTTAACACTGACAACTTTGCTGTGCAGGAACGTGTTTTGCAACCATTAGGGGTTAGCCAGTTTCATCAATTGTTCTATCATGAAACATTGATTTCAAAACGAGTACCTAATGAAAATAAACATGATGGATGGTGATCTGCAGCGGGTGTCCAAGCAAAGAAACATCTCAATGCCTTCAGAAAACACCCAGGTGTCTCACCTATGGAGAAGCATGTGTTCATGCTGTAAACACTTTATTTATACACATTATTCCCTATGAATTATGTGCCAAAAAGTTAATTTGAGTAGGACATGGTAAAAATAGCAGGACATAATGGACAAATATGGCAGAAGGCATAGTTTACCTCATTGTTTTCCTTCTTTTAAACTTTTAGGGAAAACATTCTATTTTTTATTTGCCTTGGAAAATGTTGAGATAGCCCAGAAATGTAGGATGTTTAGTGAAGAAATTATGAAAAATGTCATAATTTGTGGCAAAAAAAACCCTCCAGAAAATCACCACAGTTCTTAAAGTGCTTTTCCCAAGAAACAACAGTTTCAGCCTGGAGAAATGTACAATTTTTTTTATAAATACTAAAATAAATATGAATAAAAAATACTAAAATACAGTCTCTCATTCTCTATCTATCTGCAATATCTGTAATTTATTCATTTGTGTGATTTATTTATTTATAACCAACAGCAGCCAGTGAATGCCATTTGACCCCAGAGCAGCAAGCCTAGCAGAGTCTATCAGATACGTCTGTCTGTTTCTGCCACAGACCTGAGAGACCTGAGAGACCTGGACCAGCGGCTGGAGAACAGACGGGACCAGTGTCTGCGTGTTGTGTCTACTGGGAGAGAGGTGGGAAAGAGGCAAGACCCTGCCACCCTGATTTATGACCTCCGACGCAGGAAAGGGCCCTTTTATGGACCTGATCCTGCCTGGGAAAGTTAGTATACATGATAGAAAGTTGTCAGGTCCATGCAGATCGGGTAGAGGCAGGGCGCTCCACACAAGGCTCAGATTGTGCCTTGTTTTTCCTGGTCAATTCGCTCCAGGACTATAATGCTATTTTCCCATGCTCGGCAAGGCCCCGGCGTTTGTTTAGCGATGTCGCAACTGGGTGTTAATGCCTCTTTAGTTATGTCACCCTGAACAGCTGAGGAGGTGCACAGGCGCCTCTGTCTCTCCACTCAGAGGCTAGAGGATCCTGTTAACCCCGTCACCTCCAGCCATCAGGTATATAGCTTATGAAAATCCAGCTCAGTCGTAAAAAGTTACAAGACAAGCAGCGGTAAATCAGGCTTATTTGCTCAGATAACTAATCAGCTAACCAATGATGCTCCACTGGTGAAACAGACCCATCCTGAAAGCTGTAGTGCAAGTAGCACAAAATCCCGATTCCCCTCACATACTATGAGGTAAACAGTCCAGGCCCCATTAGTGCAAATTCCTCAGAGAGTGTGATTAGGACCCCAGCCAAGTCAAGTCTTTGGTTTTTCTGTCTATATGAGAGAACAATTCCTATTGTTCTTCATTAATGAAGAACAGAGGGGCAGCAGTTGATTTACAAAAATGTACAAGCTGAATAAACCTCCTCAGTCTCCCTGGCAAAAACACTAACGCGTGCACACACACACACACACACACACACACTCGTCCAGGATCACTTTGTATTACTTGTGTGAGGAAAATTAGCAAATGAATATAAAGCATTTCCAAAGTACTCGCTTTATGAGTCGATGCAAAAGTTCCCGACGAGCCAAGAAGAGGTCATGATTGTAGCATTAGCTATAACAAATAACCCACAGAGAGGAAAACATATTGATATTTAAATTGGATTGTTCTTTGTGTCTGTTGAAGCTTTCCTGCCCATTTCTTCCGTGACCTTGTTGTCTCCACCGCGAGGCTTGCACAGCCTGATCCGACCTGCCCGGCCCGGTTGTTTGGTTTATTGACTGACCGCAGACACACTGCTGCACCTCCATTGGCTTAAATGGGGTTTCATTTTTTATTGGCAGGCCGGTGACGGGGACGTTTTGTGGAGGCTCTTTACACTTTAACGGCTCCGGGTATCAAAATGTGTTTTATTAGCGCTTGTAAAAATCAAACAAAATGAAATAAAATCAAAAGTAGAAGTGGGGGGGGAAAGGCTATAGGAGTGATTTGGAGGAAAGCGTGGGTATGCAATGCTTATTCATGCTGGGAGAACAGGCATCTCTCCACTGTTGTACCATGCAGCCCCCAGTCTAAATAACAGTATTAGCCCACCGATCGCAATGTCCATCCCTCCTATCGATGCAAATATGCCCGCTGCCTCACTAAAACAGCAGGGGTTCCCGCTGCGAGGGGTCAGGAAAGTACAGGTTCACCACAAGTCCACCAAAAAAAAAAAAAAAAGCATCTGAGTCAGGTCAAGCCAGAACCAAAGTCCATAGCAGCAGCGCTCTGCCGGTGACCTCCGGTGGAAAGGGCCACGCAGACTGAGTGGTTTACCCAGCGAAATGACACAGCTGAGTGTCCCGCCGCACCTCCTGGGCTCCTGCAGTATTTCCACTGTCTGACAGACACCCTGACAATAAATAACTCTATGAAAAATGAGGAGGGAGGGAGAGCACAATAACCTGCTGAACTTGAGAACCTCTTCTCATCGATTATGGAAATCTCTCTGTCGGTGACCCGGGGTATTATGAGTCTTAAGTATTGATTAAATACGCAGAGAAAATACTTTGGCAGTTAAATCGGAGTTTCATTCGATTAGCTCTCCCCGTCGCCGTTCCAAATCAACCGCAGTTTAAAAGGATTTCATTTTTGTGTATAAGCCCCGTTGTCTCGAAATTGAATTAACTCCTCCGCAATGTTAATGCGGCGCGACCTTGGGTGGGTGAATGACCTCTGGCCTGTGACCCCCGGGAAGCGTCTGGTCATGAGGGGAGCGAGAGGGAGGAGAGCGAGGGGGTCAGACCCCATGCACTTAAGTCCCTCTCTCTTCTCGCTCCGCTCTGATTTGGCACAGACACATCAAATCATTTGGCATTCAGATCAATAGATTCTCTAAGGTTGACTTCATAAGTAGGTCATAAGAAGCATTTCGGATATTAGCGCTTGGCAAAATGAGGCTGACTGGAGTTCATGCTCCTGCCTCTCCCTTGAAGGGAAGATCTGCACTAAAACAGAACTCACATATGTTATCTGTAATATTTTGGACAGTTCAATCAATAGTTGTTAATATTGACAACTTTGGTAACACTGATATGATAACGATGATAACGCTGCTTCCGGGTGAAAATCTCGTAACTCCAATTTTGGTGATTTTCATGTTAAAATTTCAGTTGAAAGGTTATATGCTCCTCTGTCTTTTTCTGAAATCTTTCCAAAACCATTCAAATAACCTCAAAAATGCCTGTTTGTCAAGCTAAATACAAGGCAGTTTTTCTTGGTTTGTGGAAAAAAAGACATTTTGGAGATGTAAGGTTTTCACCTGAGAGCAAAGATCAGCAACATTTTACAACAGGTAGCCAAGCAATCTGATTGGTCAATGGCATGTTCCAATCATGCTGATAATCCCCATAAAGTGCCAACCAGGGAGCTAATCAGCAGTCTTTCATGTTTTCCCCTGTGTTTTTTATTGACATGTATTTATATTAAAAAATTAAAAAATATTGAATGTAGTACACATTCATTGGTAACCACTGCATAAAAGCCATAATAATGTTTAGCATGTTGTTCTTTACTGTGATTATGAGTACAAGGCACAGCCATGTAATTATGCTCCTCAGGTATAACAATGAATAGGAGACTAACTCTGTGGAATCATAAAATTGTTTTGAGGTTTTACACCCACATGAACTTAATTTCATAGTACATTTCTGAACCAGAAAATCACCAAACCCAGATATTGTCACAGTGTCACACTGAGTGAAGTTGGTCTCCTGTTCATTGTCAATGGAGCCGGTCCAGAAAGCGATGCTTGTAGATATAACAAATTATCTTGCTCTGTATGTTTCAGCTTTGAGAAATGAAGACAAGATAAATATATCTGAATCCTGTTTTAGGGTGGAGTTCCTACATTTGAAACTATTTTTGGCACGGCCTTTGGGTTTTCAATGGTCTTCAGTCCATTAAATATTTAGTTGTTATGCTTTCTTTGATTTGAATTCCTGAAAAACCTTAAGGACATAAAACACCTTATTAACCTGAAAACTAATTTTCCCACTGAACATACCTCTGTGAGGCTTTAGCCTGTGCTATTCTTCTTTTTTTCATTTGCATCATTTCACTGTATTTAAAACTAACTACAGTATGAGCCCTCCGTATAACATCACTCTGAGGACAAATTCAACTCATTAACTCTCAATGACTCTCAAACTAAATAAATAACGACAAGACAGTTTGCAGTTTTGGCATATGTGTGAGATTGTGGGCAAAATTAATCAACTTTGTTATTTTGCTTAAGTGCCCTTTTAAAATTAGGGAAATTATATCTGCACTGGGTCACTAATGTAGTGCAGATGTGTGGTTGTAATTGATTTTTTTCAATCTTTTTGAAAGTAATTTAAATGAACAAGCGGTGTGTCCAAAATGCACTGAGAAATATATGCACTTTTTCAACAAAATGCCTCTTAAATGTCAATTCTTTATTCCCGCAAAATATCATGGTTCCCTGTAAAAAGATGTCATCATATTTCTGTGTGAAGGGATGTTCACCTTTGCTTCATTTTTCATCCCTGTGCCTAATATTTAATGTTGTTTCCCCCAGATGCACCGACAATCACATTGAAAAGCTTGTCAATGGTCACATGTGTCATATGGTCGCTACTGAGTGAGCCGTCTCTGTAATGGAGTGACGGGCCCGGGCAGAGACACCCCCTGAAACACATTTGGGTAATGTGATGGGGCACTCCCTGTTTATCATGTGATGCATTCAGCGGTAGGCCGCTGGCAGCCTAAGGAAGCACATTGTGTGCATAATTCACCAGCTGCATTTGTCAAAACAGGGATCTGTATGGAGGCTAATGATCCACATGAAATTAATGACTCCATAAAATAGAAAAATTCACCGTTCACACAAGCATGACAGGATCCTCTGACTTTGATAAACCGTTAAATGACAGATAATCAGGAGGGTGGGGGCTCATCAGTCCTCCCTACAGCCCCTCAAGATAAGTACAGGTCTGTCTGTGTGAATATGCTCTGCAGACCTGCTGTAGGTTTATCCTGTCATTACTGCTGAGCACACAGATTACACTTGTCCTGTCTTTCGATTACAGCTGTTTAGTGGAGCACAATCATGTAGACATTACATTACCAACCTGTCTATGGTGAATACAGTATTTATATTCTGGTCTAATGTATCAAAAGGTGTCAAAACAAACATAAGAGTTCCTCATATCCCTAATCCTTTGCCCCTGTTACATACAGTATTCATAGTATTCTCATGATGTCACATGCATTTCCTACCAATATGGCGCTTTACAATACACACAGCTCATTGGCTGTGTTTGTCATTTGATTGTAATCACCTGTTAATTTATTACAATCACCTGTCATTTTCCTACCAAGATGGCTGTGTGGTGATGTAACAGAATACTGTGAGTACTGCTTGCATCACAAGCTCCAATCAGCATGATCTACTGTATATAAGCTTATATACAAAGCCTCTGTGTACCTGGACAACAGCCTGTATCTGCAGCACGTTGCAGTCTATATCCCCATCAGTGAATGAATCAGTCTCCATTGTTTTAATTTCATTAAAGGCGCAATGCAGTTTATCACCTTTTTACTGTCTTCTTAATTCATTACACAGGAACACTCTGTGATGGCAGTAATTCCTGTCCAGGGGGAGGTGTGTTGTGAGTGTGTGTGTGTGTGTGTGTGTGTGTGTGTGTGTGTGTGTGGGTTGGGGGGGGGGGGGGTCCCAGACCCAAATGAATGTATAATCAGGCTTTGATTTCCATGGCAGACCAGGGCTCCTTAGACAGCCAGGGCAGAATCTATTACTTCACTGCCATTTCCTAAGTGTTTGCACCCCACCCTGACCCTGCCACTTTATCTGTTGGTTTTTATTTTCAGAGTGCATGCTGTCCATATGTTACCCTAATAGTTGCTATAATTCTTGTGCAACGGGACTCGTGTTTTATTAGTCCTGAGTAAAAAGAGAGTGGGGAAGAATGCATTTTAATAAAACCCCTTAGCAACACACTAATGGGCTGACACTGAGGTATTTGCATAGAGATGAATTACGCCGGGCCGCCTTGACGTGACTTTTAAAATATGATTGAGGAGGTTATTATTGCTGCACTATGATACGTGTTAACAGGTTATTTTAGCGTGGCTAGTGCTAATAAAATTCAGAACAAAAGACTCAGGTGATGAGGGCAGTTTTTTTCACGGCCAGAGTCTACTGAAGGTGCTCATTTTGTCATTACTTAGCGTCGGCCTACCCTTGCCTTCCCCCTCATTCCCCAGCCGGAGAAATAACACCTAGCATTTCACCGGCGTCCATCCTTGGCTGAGGCCATGACAGACTTCAGCCTCCTAATTAATCACAATAGTTTGTCTTTCTTTTCTTTTTTTTTTCAGGGACAGATAAGAGTGATGGGAAAAAGCGAGGCTGTACCGTAAAACAATGAGTCGTGCAACAAATCACCCCTTTACTCCACTGCGCTGTCATCTGAGCAGGGATTAGGTATTAATATGTAGTTACTGTGTTTACCTATAACTCGCTGCTCACACCTGTTCATAAGCTACTACAGGATGAGTTCCTTTGACAGAGGCAGAGAGGTGAAACATCATTAAAGGAGATTATCTCAGAATAAATACTTGAATGGGGCTTTGCCGAACACAGTGCTAAGGGGACGCGGTGATAACGCCGCCAAGGCAAAGGCTCAAGATTATATCTCATCCATCAGATGCACATTCATAAGTATGCGCTCAAGCACCGACGCAGCAGGTGAGATCTTCTGCTGGGGGAGCACCTGCGTTCAAATCTCACACACCCTGGGATTCAGTTAATGATTGACATAAGTTGTCATTAACTTGCTCAAGCAGACAGAGCAATTAACATTGACTTTATTTCCATACCCTATGGGCCAATGATTATTGCGCTCAGTGAGCAGCGTAATGCCGGAGGAATGAATTACATTCTTCTAGAACGTGGCACATTGCGGAGCGGCGGGTCACACAATGTTTTCACTCAACCATGAATGTGTGGTAAAAGGGAAGAAATGGGAGCGGCGTCACAGCAGCGAGAGAGGAGGCTGCTGCTGTGTGGCCTGTTAGCTTCTCATAATGGGGGGATCCCAAGGCGCTCCTTATCACAGGGCTCCAAGCGGGGGTTAGAGGGAGATAAGGCTGCAGGCAAATGCGAGCCACAATTCATGCTATGGGATCCGCCGCCCCCCCCCCCCCCCCCCCCCCTCGTGACACATGTCCTTGTGTGTAATCTCTTGTACTACATGGTCAACTGAGAGCCTGTCAATGGGCTCTTTATAAAGATTGGCTAACACCAACACATTAGTCACACCGGCAAACAGGCAACGATTTAGCGGGGGAGACAACAGGTAGGGCCATTCCATTTCTGTGTGATCTACCCCAATGGTAGCCTACAAATAGCCTACAATTTATCAGAAAAAGCACATAATCTACCTTTAGTGTCCTATTCCTATGCTATTCCAAGCTTCAGCAGGGTTCAATCTTTCCCCTTAACCACCTCCACCATCTCCTCCTCCTCCTCCTAGATGTTAGATTGAGAGGTGCAGAAGACTGTGGCATAAGATAGCGGTGGCTGGTTGGCAGAGGGCATTTTTAGAGAGAACGCCGGCAGGCAGGCAGGCTGGCAGAGCAGTCAGTCAACAGATGCTGCAGCCGGTCCCCAGAGGGGGGGCCCCGAGCCCGTGTTCACTACACCTGGAACACATAAAACCAATGTTCCCCACACCTGGAGCGAGCAGAAACCTTGTTAACTCCCCGCCCCCACCCCCCCACCTGGAGCTCGGAGAACGCGGCGAACCTCACCGAGAAGACCTCAACGGCATCTGGGAAGCGTAGTGGATGCGTGGCGAAATAGGAATCGTGTGGGGTGATGTTCAGCTGGTTTTCAAGAGAACTTCTGGACGTCTGTTGTTCTCGTACCCCCCCCCCCCCCTCCCTCCTCCCTGTGTTTAATTTCTCATTCAAAATTCCATCAGAGGTCCTGCGCTGGCTGCTCCGTGGGCCGATATTAAACAGCGCAGGTATTAAAAAGAAAATTGAAATGTAGCGGCAGCAGCAAGAATGACAAGCAGCGTACACTGGACTGACCCCTCCGTGACAGGGAGAGATCCCAACCGCAGCACATCTTTTCAACGCCAATAACGCGATATTGCTTCACGCCAACCCCATTACAGCCGGCACTGAGCGTGAGCGGGACTGTTTTTTGTTTTTTTTATCATGCTCTGTTTTACAGGAAGGGACAAGGTGCGTTCGTGTCGTCTTGCACACCGGTCACCAGTTTGCTGGTCTCGTGAGCTTTGGAGGGGTTTGGTCCTCGTTCAACACTGAACTGGTTTTCTCTATAGGAGGAACACAGTATGAGGCCTGTGTGAATAGCAAAAGTTCCAGATGCATCCAGATTCCCATCACAGGTTTCCAAAAATGCACAGAATAAGGGAGAGGACAAATCTTTGAATGAGAAAGAACAGTTGACATGCTGTAGAAATCATATTTCTGTGTTCATTATCATAGACTAAAGAGCAAACAATAAGGCCTATGGGATTTACTACAATCCCAAATGTTCAATATGCAAGTACTGTAAATTGAATTAAGATGAATTAATTGATTACAAATAATTTCAATTAATTAGCAATTCAATTATACTGAGCAAAAAGACAATAAAGACTCTTCCACCACTGCATGATGTGAAATTGCAACTTATCTTGCCCTACTTGTCATCAACAACCCTCATCTTGTGGGGCACAAACACACACACACACACACACACACACACACACTTTGAGGCCTACCTGACAGTCGACCCTTCACGTTTTGAAGTTCACGACCTGTGACGCTGAAGCTTCTACAATTGCTATCTCTCCTGCTGTTTATAGGCTCATAAATAAAATTTAAAAAATTAAAAAAAAAAAACAACAACGATGTAGACTATTCAAATGCTGGGCTGTGCATAAGTCTTCAGGTTGAGACAGTTTGCACTAATAGCTAGGCTACAAACCGCGCGTGCAAGAGAGATCAGCTGCAAGTTTTGTGGGCACAATGTAGGTGGAGGCTAATGAGCATCTCAAGGGAAAATATCTAAAAATAAAATAAGATCAAATAATATCTAAAAGAAAAAAGTCTCTGGCATTAGGCTATAAGGTGTTATGTGTAGTGGAGCCGAGGCTAGGCTAATTGTTGCCAATAGTAGGCTGACACAAGGGAGATAAATGATAAATGGTCGCGCGATGCGTAGCTGTCATCCAAATTCAAAATAACCGTCAACCTCCTCATTTGTCGTTTACAGGCAGTTATTTATTCTAGTCTCTCCTACTCCCATTAACTGTTCCTCTTTTTTTTTTTCGTTATTCGTTCATAAATATTTTTTTTGCACTGCAGACTCAATCACAAGTGGCCCTTCACTTACTTTCTGATTAGACACAAATCCAGTAGCAGCAGAGAGACCGCAGTACTTGGCCAATATTACATCTGGATCCACATCTGATAAATTAAATATCGCTAGAACTGGCTGCAAATCGGTTGAGTGATTTCCAATTTAGAAAGCAAGAGCTGATGAAATCATGTGAATCTTTAGACGCACATAAACGTAAGTGAATATTATTGGTTCCTTCCTTATTGCCAGTAAAAAAAAAAAATAACAGCCTCGATATTCCACTTGGTTCACAAACAAGAATATATGTTTATAGCCTATATGTAGCCTATGTAGGTTTGATATTCTTTTAGGCTATATGAAAAAATTTTTTTTACTTTGATACTTTTTTACTTTGGTACTTTACGTTGTAGCTGTACCTGCGTCCTAAACTGTAAAATGTTTTTTGTTGGTTTGACCCTCAAACTTTATTTTGCTTGACTGATTTGCTGTAACCCAGGTATAATAAATAACATAATAAATAACTTAATATTTTACCAAAAAAACGCGCATGTAGACACACTAGATCAGAAAGCTATTTGAAAAAAAATACTGCAGTAACAATAATAATAATGATAATAATGATAATAATAATAGGCTATTAATATTAATATTAGTGATTATAATCATGATAATGTCATCATCATCATGTTGTTGTTGTTGTTGTTGTTAAAGTTGCCTAAACTAGGCATATTAACCTGTAGCATAATGTGATAATATGTAGCCTAATAATAAAATTGCAAAGGAAATAGAAAAGAGTTGAATAATGAACCATATTATAAATATAGAGGAGAATATAGATAGTAAAACACCCATGATGCATTGGGTGTTTTGTCTGTTATTAATTGATATTGTCCCTCTATTAATTAGGATGCCTGCCGAGGGTTTTACACTCAAACAGGCGATCATATCTGAAGACCTCGACAACAATCATGCATTTGAGTGTTTTTATTAAATAAAAGTGCATTACATTAACCTGCGATACACAACTGTGCAGGATTCAGTCACTGTTACGAACTTAAAACATATAAATAAAGTGTGTGAGGAAATAGTTTGCCGCGGGGGAGAAACCATCAGGTGTATGTTACAAATGCACAATTGTGTCACAACCAGTTTCTATGTACAGGTAATGTGTTAAAATTCTCCTCCAGATTTGAGAAATAAAGATTGGTATGTGTGCGGGTCTTCAGTGACCCGCTGGAGGTGAAAATTTTGTTGGGATATTTTTTTTTCTTTTTAGTGTCAAAGAAATGCATAGGCCTAATTATCACACAAACATATGTAGCCTACGTTTTAAGGTATAATGTCACTATGGAATGAAATGCAACGTAGGCTAAATGTCAACTTTGTAAAAAAAAAAATAAAAACGAATAAAATGTTATGCTTACGTCAGAGCATTTTCAACTGAAACACTCAGCAGTGCGGTCTATACAAAACAAACTTTGTTTTTGTGTTTTTTTACACATAAATTATTCACAGCAGTATAATTTCTATGGAATACAACTCACGTTTATATTTACAAGTAAGTACCATCTTCTTGTTGAAAACTTCAATAAAATTGCAGAGTCCGTGTTTTGGCCATAAAACTTGCTCTTCCTCTGTTTTTTTCCTCCTCTCTTCCTCTCCTCCTTCCATCGTCGTGCAAAAAAAAAAAAAAAGAAAAAACGTGGAAATTTTTGGGAGAAAAAAGTGGGGTAGGCCCTAAAAAATATGCACGACTCCGAGAGTTCATTCATTTCATTCCACCCCCCCCCCCCCTCTCCTCTCCACCCCACCCCACCCACCCCCCCCATACCCCAAAATCTATGAGCTGTCATTTTCTGACGTGTGGATTAGCAGAGAGTTGCCCGGTTTGTGTTTCTTCAGCAGCTGTGTGATTTTCTCGTCGTCCGAATTAGGGTCCAAAGGTTTGTTGTAGTCGTCGTCGTCGTCCTCGTTCTCCGAGGCGCCCTTCAGCCTCTCCGTCTCCGAGTCCTGCTTCTTCTTCGCGGAGGCCATCTCGGCCGCGTGCCTCTTCCTCCATTTAGTCCTTCTGTTCTGAAACCACACCTAAAGCGAGAGAGGAACAGTGAATACTTTCATTCTGTGACACCCATCTAGGTCCATACAGGTTAATTGCCAGTACACATGCTCTGCGGGATATATTCAAATAAAATAAACAGTCTTTCAAAAATAAAGGTATTAGAATTGTGGCCCCATAGTGACATAAAATCTCATTTGTTTAGGTTAAACATTTATTAAATCCATCGACAGGAGTAACAGAGCATGCAATGCAGCACATGCCCTCATTGTGATAAAGGCCTTATATATGGGCAATTATTGTAATAGGCTATTCCTCTTATTCACATGTTTTTGTTTATATTTTAATTTTCCATTCATATTGGAAAACGTGAATAAGCTTATGAAATATGGCATGTGGAAAAAAAAATATTTAGGCTATATGCTCACAGTGTTCCTAATTCTTCCCTTCCTGGAATTATTATTAATTGATTACAAATTAAATAGTGAAATGTCTTCCAAATATGACAATAGGGCATAATTCTAATCTTTTTTAGTGGGGAGACAATATAAAAAAAGGAGACATGCAGGATGTGTTTTGTTTTGTATTTTTTTAGTTTGGTTGTGTTTGTTTGTTGCATTTTTTTTACCTTCACTTGGCTCTCTGTCATTCCCAAAGAGTAAGCCAGTCGCGCTCTCTCCGGCCCAGCGAGATATTTGGTTTGTTCAAAAGTCTTTTCCAGCGCAAAGATTTGTTGTCCAGAAAACGTGGGCCGCGTGTGCTTTCTTTTCCCATCTTTGTCCAGTAACACGGAATTCTGATCTGAAATCATAAAGAAGTGAACTCAGTGAAAATGCATTACCAAAAACAATTACAGCCTTTTAAGTTGACTTTTTTTTTGTAGGCCTACTATTTTTCATTATTAGTAACTTTATTGCAACATAGGTCAATTCCATCCAGCATTCCCATTGCATGGAATAACTGAGAATAAGAAAATCCCTTACACCATGAATTTTGTCTTTGTTTATTTAATTTTATGAGAAATTAATATTCGTTTTTTTTGTTGTTGTTGTTTTTTTTTTGGCCCAGTGAGTCCAGACAAACACACTTACGAGGTGAGCATGCAAATCTGGCGTCTCTCCAGTGCGGGCTCTGCATGACTCCCGGCCAGAAGATCGGCGTCCTGCCCGGCAGGTCCGCCAGGGGCTTCGGGTACCGGGCCACCGCCACCGCCGCGGCGCCGGGGCTGAAGTAAAGTCCGGGAGGCGGCGGCGGGCTGAGGCTGCTGAACCGGGGCAGTCCTGTCAAAATCCCCGCCGACGAGGAGGCGGCGACGGCCACCGCGGCCCCGGAGGCGGCGACGATGGAGGGACGGTTGAGGATGTCGTTTATTCCGTGCGGGGTGGCGGCGGCGCACTGCTGGGGCGAGCCGAGACCCGACGACAGTCCCGAGGAGCTTTTGATCCCCGGGGAGGACACCGCCATGCCGCCCGGGTTGGGAGAGGTGGTGGCGGGTGAGGTAGACGACACCGGGCCGCTGGAGGACAGGGGGTAGGCCGGGTACAGAGGGGTCTTCATCTCGGTCATGCTGTGCAGAGCTGCTAAAGGAGGGGTGCTGAGGAGGAAGGCGCTCTGTCGGGACCCGTCCATCTGACCCACGGCTAACATAACCAACACCGAATGGACTGGAGGCTTTTCTGAATTATCCGGGATGGTCAGCCGCCTTTCAAGGAGAATTCTCTTTGCTTTAGGTGCCGCGCACCTGGCAGTGTCCACACTGAAAACGACGTCTAAACAAAAAGAAAATCCACTATTCTTTTGACTTAGTTTCGATGCCCATTACAGGCGAAAACTGCCTGCGAAATCCCGATTTTTTTCAAACTGCAAAGAAGCATCGAATATAAATGTCGTTCATCGGCGGCAGTAATTTCCCACGCCGTCCCTGATCACTTGAGCTTCAAAGAGGTTTGCGTGAAACCGGACGATAAAAAAAAAGACACTTTCTCTTCTGTGTTCAAGAAGCTCTTTGAGATAATAAAACATTATCATCTGTTTCCAGTGTCTATTGCATCAAAAGTCAAAACTTTGAGAGGGGAAAACAGAGAGCGGAGGGGGTGTTTCTGTCGGGATTGGGCGACCTCACGCTGACGTAGGCCGACTGGATTTAGGAGGGCTTCCTCATTGGCTCCACGTCGCAGCTTTGATTTGCTGGATGGCCCACTATCAAACGGAAAATGAGCGGAAAATCAATCCATTTCTGTACATAAAATGAGTTTTGATTTCTAAAAGGAGCATCTGGATTTAAACTCGCCAGGGAACTTAAATGGTATTTTGTTAATGAACAGAAATATTAGGCTTTAGGTTATATTGTAGCCTAAATAAAATATCCATCTATATAGGCTACAGTATATCAAGTAGTCTAGTAGCCTATTAAATCTTAAAATCTTGGGGGGGGGGGTTATTTGCCAGTGGGTGAGATAATTTATCTTCTTCTCAATGCAGATCAACTTGTTTCCATAATTGTTCTTTATTGAAATGTCATTTTCTTTATACTAGCCTATGGAGTGATCTGCCTTGTATCGAGATGTTGACACAAAATAATTCATTAAACAAACGAAACTGAATCGAAAACAAGTGGAAGTATCTAACCTCCCACTGGCAGAATTATTCAGTTGTTTAAAAAAAAAAAAAAAGAAATAAGAGATTTTAAGACTAAATATGGGACTAAATGTCTTGTATAGATGGACATTTTTTGCAGTGTAGCCTACTGCATGATAACGAGGCTACAGGTGTCCTCACCTTAGACTGTCATCTTATCAGCATCCTCCTTTACCTCTGGAGGAGGAAACACTCAGTTTTGGGACTGAGAAAGGGAAAATCAATTCAAACTTAAGACATGTTTCTAGTCATTTTGCTGCTTGTTGAATCGAATAATATCTTTATTGTATGTATAATAGGCCTATAACAAATTTCAAGGGGAATATATTTAGACTGGATCTTTAATTTGAAGACCTTGAATGAGATATCAATTGATTCAGCATCAAAGCAGAAAACAGAGGTAATCAGAATCACTTCTATTCAACAGGTACACAATGAGTTTGACTTGGTTAAGTGATGTTGACACATTACAAGACAGTTGCACAGTACAGGGTTGACACTCTAGCTGCAGGACAAAACATAACATAATCTCATATAGTACAGATGAGGCCTACTGTCTGACAGCAGACTAAACAGAAACACAAATATACAGTATTATGTTCAAAACCAAGGACTGTTCAGTGTATCAGACCAGACCAGAACAGATCAGACCAGACCAGAACAGATCAGAACAGACCAGGACAGAACACAATAGAATAGAATAGAATAGAATAGAATAGAACATATACCATAACATATTGGAATTCGCCTTTGAAACACAAAGCATTTTCTTTTTTTACAGAGTTATTTTTCCATGAATTAATTTGTTTTACTTAGGCCCAAGAGTTGTATGTAATTGAGACATCAGCTATATTACAGTATACACACATATGACTTTTAGAGATAAGGAGGTCTAGTCTAGATGAGGGTCCCATGTCTCCCTGCTGGTCCCAGTGTCCTGTAAAGGCCCTTGCCACAGTTTCTATGGTCACTCCCAGCAATAATCACCACTGACTAACCTGGTATATTGACACTTCCTCCTTAGCACAGTTTCTGATGACATGGCAAGAAGGCCTAAGCTCCCACAGCACAGATGTAGAGCTGCACTGTTTTCAACTAGGACATACTGTACATTCAAGGAGTCGGGGTTAAAAATGAATCCCATCGCCCTGCAGGACATCTCCAGGTAGAGTGGTGTCCAGTCAGATGATTAAAAGGATCAGTCTGTAGGATATGGCTTTTATATGTTGGGTCTATCATCTGTGGCTACTGACTACTAAAATAAACTGAGGAGCAAGACATCTTATCTCATTTTGTTAAGTGATGTTTTCAATTTTAGTTGTTCAAATATATCCAAAATTTAGGAAAACCTTTTAGTTCTGGTATCTTGAACTAATCCAATTTGTGCAGGTTGGTAAAGCTAGGTATGCACACTCTATAGGACAATGCACTGTCAGCATATACTGAAAAGTTAATATATTGAGGCCTACTGTCTTTGGAAGATGTGATATATAAAGACTATGTAAATACAGTATATATACTGTATATTGCACATAGTCAGTTTAATTTCCAATACCCCAGCTGTCCAATATAACCAGAAATACAGAGCATGTTTAGGGGTTTTATATCTGTCTTTATCAGGGGTGAGGAAACTTCAATAGGGATCCATTCATGAACTGTAATTGATGTCATCTGTTAGTCTGGTTTTTTTTTTTTTACAAGAATTTGGTTGCCCTTTATTATTATCAGTGTTATTATTTGTATACTCTGAAAAATGTATAGACTACTTGAAAATTTTTTATTGTTATGCCTGGCTGAATCTTAATAAAGAAAAACCACTAGGGCATTAGGAAACAAGGATTATGATACACATGTGCCACCTTGTGGCCAAGCATATAACTGCAGTACCTTCACCTACTGGGTGCAGCTCTGTCAGGTTCTGTGCAGTTCTGCTGTAGGCAAATGTGGGATTTGATTGATTTTAGGTAATCCTTATATATTTTGCTATTCTTGTTTTTATGACTTCCTGTAGTTCAATGGTTCTCAAAGTGGGGTCTTGGGACCCCCATGGGTCCTTGAAGTGATCTAGGGGTCCCCAGCAACATGAGAAATAGTTTAATCACTGTAATGTAATTCACTACAAATGATGACAACTAGATAATGTATAGGAGTGAGTATTGTAATCCTAGGTTTCACCCTCACCAGTCACTATTATCTTCACATGTACATACAGTTTTATCAATACTAAATCAACAACAATAATCTGCCCATATTGATCCCTGGGACCGTATCTTATCAAATGGGGGCCTGTGGGCTATAATGTGTCTACTGAGGGTCCGTGGCATGAAAACATTGGAGAGGCCCTGCTGTAAAGCATGTTGTAAGCTCTGCTTTTAGATAACTGCTATATAAATAAAGCTTACCACAATAATTACTGATGATTCTGACTTTGAGTTTAGAGTTAACAAACGTTATTTACGGACTTTACAGCTGCAGAGAAAACATTTCTTCAAAAATTGTATTAATTGTATTGTATGTATTGTATGAAACGGAATCAACGTAAATTGACAAATTGTGGAGCCATTCACAGTGAACAATCAGTCGGCAAGGAAGAGAAGAGTAATATGGTTTTACTTTGTTTGTGCACTTTATTTTATAATTTCCAAACTTTCCAGTTAAAAGGATCAAGCTTGAACTCTGTACTCTCTGCTTTTAGAGTTGCATGGAAAAGATCACAGCTAACAATGTTCTCTTTTCTAAAAAGTAACTCAGTAACTTTTACTCTGAGGATATTTTAAAAGATCTACTTTTTACTTTTACTTCAGTAATTTTCACACCAGTACTTTTACTTCTGCTTAAGTAAAATATCAGCAAAGTAACAATACTTTTACTTAAGTAGAACATTCTAGTACTCTTTCCACCACCGCAGACTTCCGTATGTTAACAGTGAATAGCTTATTGTAAATTGAGTAATATCCTCAAGCAATATTTTAATGTGTACTGTAGATCAAGTTGAAGTTATGTATGAGCAACAGACATTGATTAATAGCAGATCACTAAGATGACGTTGTTTGAAATTCAATGTAGCAAGTGAGGACATTCTAAAAGGCTTAATGTGAAAATGGCTTAACGAGGCAAAAAAAAAAAATCTTTTTGAAAAAGGTCTTTTTTTTCCTAGCTATATGGTACCATAAGAACTAGCAATGGTGAAAAGATTATTTTTAAAGAATTAATCTAGTGGAAAAAATGCCACAAAACAGGGGGATTTAACATGACTTATTGAGCTAATATTGAAATGAAAAAAAAACATGAATTAGAGGGCTTAATGTGGCTAAATGACCTACAATCAAAATAGAAAAATGAATCAGGTATCAGGGGGATACAAGGAGATACCATGGTGAAAATTTGAAGTTAAAAGTAAATCAATAACATGGTAAAAGAAAACACTGACAAGATCCCCATTTGTAAATGAAAGGTAATGACTGAGCTTAATGACCTAAAACTGATGAGGTAAAAAAAAAAGCCTAACCCTGCACAGAGCGATGTTTAAAACTGTTTTAACACAACAATTTAATATTAACATATATTTTTACTTTGGGAGGAGTCATCTAATGGTTAGAGACAGTCCGCCACCAAGACAACCCAAGCTAACTTTTGTTGGCATGTACCCTCCTGCTGAAGTGCAAGACAATGAACCCCTACCAGCTCCAGTAGTGCTGCTCTGTACCTGACCTCACAGTGGAGAGGAGGGGTACCATTTATGAGTTCGATTTCATTTTACATTACACACCGATTAGCTGGACGCAACAGAAACAAAGTGTTAAGGAAGCCGCTCTATTTTTGAGTGGAGTCCAACTTTGTGGAACATGATCAGAGTGCTTTATTGTGATCTGGGCACATTGTGCAGTTCATACCCGTTACAGCAGAGAATTGTACACATTAGTCCAAGTCCTTTGCATCCACGAAGCAGGTGGAACCTTCTGATATAACAGCATTGTCCCATTTGCTAGATTTGAATATCTGCCCAGGTTCATAAATCAGTCAAATACCAACAACGTCATTAAACTGGTTGTTACTATGATGGCTGGCCCGCTGTGGCCACGCCTCCAGGCACACTTCAAAATGTTAAGCTGGCAATATGTTTAACTGTGTCTGCAGCTCAGTCCCAAAAAGATGTAAGGCCCTAAAACTCAACCATGCACAAGTGGATGATCACTGGTGACCCTGTGACACAAGTAATTGTGTAGTAATGGTTACTCAAACCCTCAGGTAATACACCAATAATAAAAACACACTGGAAACCACTGAAGGAAACAGCCTTATGCAACTGGCAGCTTCAAAACAGATCTTGTTTGAGAAGATGTCTTGTCTCAATATTTCCGTAAACGTAAAAGAAAGATACAAGAGACATCGCTGTCATTAAGAAGAGTCCAAGTTTATTTGCATTTACTCCCGTGCCATGAGTTTCTGCTTCTTCAGCTTCTTCTGTGAAACCTGCAGAACAAAACTCAAGTCATTAACTTGTCAATCACAGAAAAATAGTGAGATTTTAAGTTGAGTTGCTCAGGTTTTTTCATCAATTCTTTTCATGGGTAATCCAAAGGTGTCCTAAGTAGTCATCATTGCAACCATATGTACCAAAAAGTCTGATAACATCTGGAAGGACAAAATTCAACCATCTTCAATCCCTGAATGACTTTAACTTTCCCACTGAAATAAGCAATGCCTTTCTGACATACTGCAGACTTGAAACATGTACAATAGTACTGTTGAGGAAAAGTCATCCACAGATTGAAGGTTGACCATCTTTGCATTCATCCATCTCTAGTATCTACTATACCTTTTTCTTCTGGGCCACTTCCTCCTCGGGTTTGGGAACAATCTGCTCCTTCTCAGTGAGGATCATCTCGATGTGGCAGGGGGAGCTCATGTAGGGGTTGATGCGTCCGTGGGCACGGTAGGTGCGTCTACGCATCTTGGGGGCCTTGTTGACCTGGATGTGCTCAATGACCAGAGAGTCCACGTCCAGACCCTGCAACAACATGTGCATCCAACCACAGCAGATCAGAAGCCCATAAAACCTGGAATCTGTACCATGGTTTGCATATTATGCATTTGCTGTAAATTCACATCCGTTTGTCATACTCCCATATCTCAGTGTTATATAGGCCATTTCATGTGGTGGTTTTACGCTTCCACCGGTTTTTATACTTAATGTCATGTTTGATAGATTTCGTATACACATTCTGCATTTTCGTTCTCAGTAAATTCTACTCATATTTTGCACAACCTAATAATGCTGTAATCCATATATCCCCCATACCTTCTACTTTAAGAAGGGAAAAACCATAAAACATAGGCCTACATCCAATTTTGTAGGTCCACAGGCCAATATGGGGGCATCTGTGCTTCCAACTGGAAATCAGAACTCTGGTCAAGTATTCTTGTTTTCTAAAGTCTGGGTTCCAGGGTTTAGCAGTTATTAGGGGGCAGCTCTGTTGGCTCCATGCCTCCCCCCTCTCAGGTATGGGGGCTGTTTTGTTGGCATATTAGCCAGTTAGCTAGGAAATTCTGCTTATTTCTAAAAGCAGAAGCAACTATGGCTGCAGATAGGAATGCCACTGTTGAACATTTTGAACCACATTTTTATCAGACTCCACATTTCAGCCATACTAAACACTGAGGAGCTTTTGCTAAGGAGGCAAGACTGAGCTGCTGCTGTGAGTACAGCAACTACACCTGGGGTGGAGACAGAGAGGTTGGAGAGCTACTGGTCAACAGTGACTGGTCCAGAGCGGACATTAAAGAATGGGGTTCAATGTGTGTTACTCAAAATTAAAGTTTCAATGCACACATGGACAGCATTGCCACAATATGATGAAATACAGACTAGACTAAGGAAAATGTGAATTTACAGCATACCGAATGTGCAAAATATGCATCTTTTTTACATTATGATTGTATGATGATTACACATATGTACAACATGTCTTACCGTGTAGACATGCTTTCACAAGGCACATGTTAGATTGCTCAGATTTACAAGATTATTTTCATGGGTAATACAAAGGTGTCCTAAATGGTCATCATTGCAATCTATTACATGTGAATTAAAAAGGAAAATTACTAAATTACTTACCATTTAGTTTACAGCTGCTACAAATAATTCTCACTTTTGAGATAATGCTAGTAACCTACTATAAATCAACATGCTAAAGTGTTAGCATGGAGCACATGATCTACCAGGGACACATGGATGACTTTGGTGTCCATGTTCTCCTCAACTTACAGGTGAACAACGGGACAACCTCCCACAAACTCAAACAAAACCAAACTGAAAACAGGGGTGGAGTACTTTTCTACTCAATAAGTTGCCTAAAGTCAAGCAGCAGCCAACTCAAGCCACTCGAACGTACCTTCAGCTCAGCGTTGCTCTCAGCGTTCTTGAGCATGTGGAGGAGGAACTCGGCACTCTTCTTGGGCCAGCGTCCCTGTGTCCAGCCGAACTGCTTGGCCTGAAAAAAGGACACAAGAAATGTTTGTACTACGACGCATAGAGAAAGAAAACGGCACAAAGGACAGGAAATGTCTCCACGTTTCGTTCATTCACAAAAGCTGCTCAGATAAGAATGATCATTTTTCATGTTTAAATCCAAAGGTGTCCTAAGATGGTCATCATTGCAACTTTTGAACCAAGGACTGACTGATTCTGTGCATACACAAACAGGATATCCCAGTTTCCTTCCATTTACCAAAGATACATGCTTCTTGGCAAGCACCTAACCTCCAAAATGTAATGTATTTGTATTCATGCACTCAAATCTTTTCAAACCAGAACTCACCTGGGCACACCTTCCAACACCACCGTTGTAGCGACGGAATGGGACACACTGGTGCTTCACGATAACATCCCTCAGGTACTTGTTTGCCTTGCGGATGTGCATGCCCTTGATGGCCTGAGCTGTCTCACGGGTGTTCTGATAAAAAACATTAACAAATGGCATACAACTTAGAATAATGACTGAGGACAGGTTCAGACTGCATCGCCTTCGCAGCTCAAGTTGAGAAATTTTCAGTACTGTTGCTGGTTTTGGTGCCGATTCGAGTTGTCAAAAACAAACTAAGTGAATGGAGTTTATTGGCATATATGCGGTTAAAAGCCAGTTTTTCATGTCATTTAGAAAAATGTGACTTTATAGCATACCATATGTGCAAAATATGCATCTTATTTACATTACGTGGGCTACAGGAGGTCACACATGTGTACATGTCCAACTGTGTAAGCATGCGTTGTAAAAACTGTAACTTTAATTCACAAGGCACATGTTAGATTGCTCAGATATACAAGATTCTTTTCATGGGTAATACAAAGGTGTCCTAAATGGTCATCATTGCAATCTATTACATGCCAATTAAAAGCAATAGGAATTCACACAGATTTCAAACAGACTTTCACCGCTTTGTTTTCTCTAGATATATCAGCATAGCAAGTTTGCATCAACCATCTTAACATTGTGTTTGGTAGGCCTAGTACTAATGTATTTTTTTAAGTTATCAATACTGATAGAATATCAGCATGGCATCTTACCTTGAAGTGAACCCGGAGGTTGGAGCCCCTCGACTTGCATGCTAAAAACACAAGATGAAGTCTATCAAAAACACGAGCAGTGGCACTCAGTATAGTGACAGAGGCTGACTTTAAGTTTGGTAGCTCAGTTGGTCTTAATTTCTTTTCATGTGTAATCCAAAGGTGTCCTAAGAAGTCATCACTGCGACCACACAACGTCTTAGCCATTAGCCAAGCAGACAGGGAAACGACATTTATTACTCACACTTAGTCGGGTTTTCGGGGTCGAGGGAGTAGCGGACCATTTTCAGATATCTGTAAGACAAAATGAGAAGAAACATTTGCATTTACCTCAGACATGTCAGTGCATGACATCTTTACAATGACTCGCCTTCGCAACGTTAGCTAAAGTTCAAACACAGGAACGACTAATCTGCGATTTCACGAGTAAAACGAAGAGACCAAGTCATAAACACTCAGGCACACCAGTGATATTAAGACAAGTATAGTTATAGTTGCCAGCAACCGTAAAGAAGCTAGGTTAGTTGGGTGTATCGGAACAAATATGGCTGAATGCTAATGTGCTAGCGTCCAGACCGGGTATATCGGAAATATAGAAATTCAACTACAATCTACACATCCATATACAAACGTATAACAGCGATTAACATGTACTATCATAATCTACGAAACGCAGAGGTTTAAAGTGCAGGATGGCGAAGATTTTGTTAAGATTTAATGGCTATTCCGGTCCTCATATCCAGAGATGCTCTCTTACCTCTCAGGCCACGCAGAGGAAAAGGAAGTGCAAGGGATTCGGCGAGAAGATATCGCGTGGAATCTGGTGTATCGCGAGAATTCAACCCCGCACACATACATGGACGCAGCTTGTTGGCGAGACTGTTGCGCATAAATTGCGCAGTCATCCTTTCATTTATGGTTATGGAAGAAATTAGAAATGATTTTTGCCCTCCACTGGGGGGTTATATATCGGTGTTTGTCCGGGGTGTTTTTTTTGTTTGTTTTTTTTTATTATCAGGCCTACTATATTTGATTGTATTATGTTCAAATGAAAAATAACAAATAAGAAAAAAAGAGAATTTAAAATTATTTTTTTTGTTGATTTTTTCTGATAGATTAAAATAAAGCAAACCCACTGTGTGGCAGATATGGCTAGTTATTTGAACTAGGTGGGTTTATTGCTATTTAAATGTAATTGTTACTGATTGGTGTCTGCATTGATCATGGTGGAAGACAGAAAGTACTACTGGCCTTGTTTAATAGCCTACATAAACAGTCAAGAGAGTTTCTGGCATACCAGTTATTAGTCAGTCAGTGGTCAGCGGTTGGGACTACTTTTATTGAAATATTCCTTATTCATAATACAGGTGTAGTTTATTTTTCTTTATAGATATTACATTTTACTCCCTATGGGTTATGTGGATGGGTCCTAAGGTTGTTGACACTCATATTTATGATACTTTTGAAATGATGTTAAGATTGATTCTGCCCTGGCCTGGTCCTGTCTTAATGTAACTCCATTTATCTCCCATTATGAATAGGTACGATGAAGTTTACCCACCTTGATCAAGGAGAGGTCATTATGTCAAAGATGTATAGCTAAGTTTGTCTCTAATGGAACAAGTTCATACCTTTTCATTTATAGTGTGGGTCCTCACATTCATAATCCATCTGTTTATAGGAGTGCTTGTCTCCATCTTATGGCATGCTGAGGAAGAGATGTTGCTGAAAATGGTCAAATCCTTAAACATTTTGATGTCTCTTGTTGATCACAGTTTTGGTCATCACTTCAACATCACTTGTGAGAAGCTCAACACACTCCTGGACTGTGACAGACTCAACATCTGTTTGCCATAGAAAAACTACAGGATACACGTTCAAATTTAAAATGACACCAAAAAAACGCCATGCCTCCTAACGGCCACTAGAGGGAGCCAGTGAGCTACTTTTTAGGTCCATGAGTTGTTTTCCATCTAAAAACTGAAGTGCAAAACACAAAGATCCTTTCCGAGCATGGAGATGAATCCCATGAAGCTCTTACAGTAGCTATATGTATCACTTTGGAGAAAACATCAGTTATTGTATAATGACATATTATGAAATAAATACCACAGTGATGCCGTAATACTAAAACCAGTTATTGGTTTATTTGCATTTGGTATTTTACGTTGTATTGTGAGATGTTCCAACCAGCTACATATAAAACAGTATGTGCACTCTCACATTGGCCAAGTGAGTCATGCACAACATTGCACTGTAAATAATGTCAAAGCTGTAGTAGTGACATCTTGTGTCAACATACAAAAATAAAGATATTATGTACAAAAGAAAAGCAAGTTTCCCTCAATATTTTTTGTCATATTTCAGTATTTTCCTAGACCAGTGAAAAAAAATCAACTATCCAAACGAGACGACAAATAGTGTGAAGACTTGAAACCTGACGTTTGGAGAAGTCATCTTCCTCTCTTCCCTATACACACCACAGTTTCCTCTTATTTACATACAATGATAGTAAACCTTGAGCATTTAACAGGGGTGAAATGACATATTATAAATTAGCCATGGTTTGGCTAATGTAGATAAATATCTGTACAAATCCGACTGAGCTTTAATATCCTTGGCATAAAGGTATCCCATTGATTTTACATTGCAATTACTGCATTAATCTTACATTATGTGGACCGCTGCATGCTAAACCAAAGATAATCTCTGTACAGGGAAGAGTGAGTTTTCTAATTGCTGCTGCTGTGTTTCTCTTTACCACCGTTTCATCGTCCGTCTCCCGCGGCAACAAGCTTCAGTTTGCTTTACAATGTAAGCATAGAGAAATATTTACACATGTAAATAGTTGTAAGACTCAATCACTCTTTGACTCTCTGATGTACAACATGAATTCATGCTATCCTGCTCTCTTCAATGTCAACCTTTACATACAGCATTTGGGGGTAAACTTGGGGTAAAACATGACAAGATTTCAAAATAAAGCAGTCTTCCTGATTCATTCTCAAGTCCTTTGTGTGTCTTTTCCTGGGTGTGACAGAGAGAGATTTGGCAGAAATCTGGCCCGCTAGTTCCCAAGTGTCTCTGAGTGTTAAATAGGCTCTGAGAAATATATTACATATGATTCACATTTTTGAAATTGTACTTTTTGCATTTGTCATTACGAGAGAAGGAAATTCAAATATCAGTGTATCTTTTAGAGCAGTGATTCTCAACATTTTTCACAACAAGGGCCTCTAATGTAGTCCACATTAGAGCCACAGACCCCCATTTGATGAGATTTTGTCTCTCGGCCCAAATCTGAATATTTTTATTGTTAGATATGATTTTGTCCAGAACTCCATGACTATCTGTATTGTAGGTAGACAGATAACAGAGAAACTATGATCAAAACAGTCATTCTTCTACATTCTCTAATTGTGTTAATTGTGTTAACTAATGAAGTTTATAATTCATCAATTTGCTGGGGACCC
Organism: Centroberyx affinis; assembly: GCF_046629955.1. NCBI lineage: Eukaryota > Metazoa > Chordata > Actinopteri > Beryciformes > Berycidae > Centroberyx > Centroberyx affinis. Next base: position 7,139 of record NW_027282894.1, on the reverse strand, counting down.
CCTGGAGCCCCCTCAAGGACCCCTGGTGGTCCCCGGAACCCACGTTGAGAACCACTGATCTAGAGTACTTCACAATTGTAGCAAACTTTTCTAAGTCTAAATTCAACTCACCAGTGAGCAAAGACTATAGACACTTGATAACCCCTGCTCAGGATCTACTCTGAGCTCATGGTAGCCCAATGACAAGGAATAACTCTGAGAAACTTGACAACCACGGGCGCTTTAGGGCTCCAACAGGAGGGTAGTGGGACGGTGCGATGAGGCTGTTACTGCGTGGATCAGCCCCGCTTGAAGCTTGTGCTCATCCATGATCCTCTAATACTGTCAAATGTCACTAGGGTGAGGACAACCTGTAATGGCAAACGACACGGAAATTAACATATGAACAAATTAACGTGAACAAGACAGAATGTGTAGAGTAAACATTACAGTCAGTGTATCGAAATTAAAACCCACCAAGTGCAAAATTCTGGTAAAATCTATATTTGCCGGATACACATAATGCCCTCTTGTAATCTGAAATCTGTTGCACTTCATGCTGAATTTCAAACTTTATTTTCCAACCTCAGATCACTCTCTTACACTGTCAGATATCATCAATCTGTGATATTCAATGCGCTCAACCTGCCGCATCTACTTCTACTTCAGTTAGCAATTTCCTACATTTCCCAGAATGCCTTTCGACAACCCCCTAGAGAAGCGGCACAACCTCAAAAAGTGAACTTAGGACAACGATTCCAACTCACTCACATATCAAGCGATGATCCACTCCGGTGCGTACAGCGGGGGGGGGGGGGGGGGGGCGCAGGTCAGTGTGAGGCTGCCGGGCTGCGCGGGGGGTGGGGGGGGGGTCCCAGCCTGGCTTTGGGAGGAGGACAGGGAACTGGGTTTTATAGGTTTCACATAAGAGTGGCGGGAGGGAGGCGTTGACGAGAGACAGAGGTGGAAGCGCGCCCCCCCCCCACGGGATACAGTCTAATCCGGGGGAGGGGGGGCAGGGGGTCATTTGAGACAGGGGCTGACCACCGTGGGTGTCGGGGGGTAGACCAGCGCCACGTTCACCCGCTCCGTGCCGTTCTTTGGACAGATGATCTCGGTCAGGCCCTCGGGGCGCGGCTGGCTGAGCAGTTCACCTGGAAGACATGAGGACATGGGACAGCGTGGTCAGAATACATCCAGTAATGTCAACCTTTTTCATATCAAGGACCCCTACTTTAGTCCACATTTGGGCTACAGACCCCCCATTTGATGAGATTTTGTCTCTTGAACCCAAATCTGAGAATATTTTTATTGTTAGATATGATTTTGTCCAGAATCCCATGACTATCTGTATTGCAGGTAGAGAGATAACAGAGAAACTATGATCAAAGCAGTCATTCTTCTACATTCTCTAATTGTGTTCACTTCTTGTAAATGAAATAATGCTGAAGTTTAACAATTCATCAGTTTGCTGGGGACCCACTGGAACCCCCTCAAGGACTCCTGGTGGTCCCCGGACCCCACGTTGAGAACCACTGCCGTAAAGGACAGATGCTTGCATGGCTTGCAGAATGGTAATTTTCTATTTGTCCACTAGATGGCAGTTTTACCACATTGTGACTTGGTGCTGCAGACCAGAGTGAACAGATCCTATGTCCCAGCAGGGGGCGCCAAGTTGATTTATTGACAGGCTATACTGCAAGGTAAGCTCTGCGTTTGTGTGTGTGTGTGTGTGTGTGTGTGTGGGTGCAGTTGTCGACCATTAGTGTTTCTATTTGGTAGCTATGTACACAAGCTGGTACAGGTCAAAGACCAGGGGAAAGCAGGGTGGCAAGGCATTGTTCTCTATCAGCAATTACTGGCAGTCACCATATATGGAGAAGGCAAGTTATTGTATCCATTAACGCCGTTTGTTTCCTTGTGCATGTGTGTACGTGCGCATATGCATGTATGTGGTAATCAACACATCATATCCCTCTGTATTCAAGGACACTTCCGGACCTAATTTGCGTCTGTCACACGCTTTTCCTCCAGCATTTGGACAACAAAAACACCCGGCCATCTGCGGGGTCGACAACAAGCGTCTTGTGTCCCGGGCCAACACAAGTGGACTGCTTTCTTTATGGATGGAGGGTCACTTCATACCCCCATAATGAGGTCTGAGAGCGGCTTTTCATGCCACACTACATGCATTCACCAAGCGGAACAAAGCGTAGTGCAGATCCAGGCCTTTGCTCGTATGAGTCTGTATATTCTTTTCATCTTCGCTCGTTTATCCGTCCTGTTCTCACCTCGGTCTCACGGCGGGAAACTCCAGGTCTAAAAATATCCAGAGTTCCTCAACGTCTACAGGAAACAGAGCATGCTGGGAAGTTTGTGTGTGTGTGTGTATGTGGATGTTCGCTCGGGGCCTACATGCTTGCCGTGCGGAGGGATACGAACTCGGTCGGACACAAGGGGGTCCTCCGGCTTCTCATACGATCTCTAATCTGTCTCCTGCATTATGCTGGAGCAAATGGATTCATCCTAGGAAAGTTAAAAGACACACACACACACATATATATATACTGTTTTCAGCACTGATCGGTATTAATACCTCTTTGTCGGGACATCTGCCCAGAGCTTACTAATACTGCTCCGTCCAATCGCCATACAGTCTGATCTGGGTTTATCTGCTACACACATGGATTGACCTGCTTTTATTATCTGCACCTCACATCTTGACCCGCTGGATCAAGATTATACAATCCACCACTCTAGAAAACACCAGGACCCTCCTGACAGTCAAGTCCACATTAGAGCCACAGACCCCCATTTGATGAGATTTTGTCTCTCGGACCCAAATCTGAGAATATTTCTACTGTCAGATATGATTTTGTCCAGAATCCCATGACTATCTGTATTGTAGGTAGAGAGATAACAGTGAAACTATGTCACTATAACAGTCATTCTTCTACACTCTCTAATTGTGCTACCAATTCATCAGTTTGCTGGGGTGGCCCCTCAAACCCCTTCAAGGACCCCTGGTGGTCCCCGGACCTCATGTTGAGAACCACTGATTTAGATATCATAGATAAGCAGATAAGCCTGGTTTGTTACCACATGTGATATTTAGTCTGTTTTAGTAGGTCCACAACTCCAATATGCTATAAAACACAAGGAACACATTAATACTGCATTAATAATCAGACATGTATCAGGGAAGAATTGGACTGCTTGCTCCATTAAGAACCACAGCTTGTGATGCTCCACTCCATTCAAAACCATATTGGACTACTAGGGAGTACTACTATACCATAATGAAAGCAATAACAAGTCATCAATTAAATGCAAGTTTGTAAAAGTGAGTGTTTAGCTGTTTAGGGGCCTTGATGCTCAGCACTGTCACATTAAAGTCATTCTCTCTTTAAAAGTGCAATGCATGTTAAATAGGAGTTAGATCTACTTTTTTCTACACAAAGCAAGAAGGCAAGTTGCTGATGATAGAAGCCAAACTCCACTGCACATTTAGCATCCACTGAGTGCCTGCCTGCCCCCCCCCCCCCCCCCCCGTCCTTACAGCACTTAAACCATTAAGCGTATTGATTTTCTATTCTCTCATCAAGACGGGGCTGAAGTCCGGTGACGGAGCGGCTCGGTCCATTAGACGAGAAACCGAATAAATATCACGGTCGGAACGCAGTAAAAAAAAAAAAAAAAAAAAAAAAAAGACAGTCAGATTATGTTGATCCTGTATTGTTTCACTGGAGACGGTCTGTCCCTCGGTTTCATTCCACGGTATTTCTGTTGGCAGCCGGTTCCTCTCTCTCTCTATGTGGAAATGAGGGGGAGTTTTTGCATTACAGGAAGCAGATGATGAATCATACAGGCAGTTATCTCTGGCTGGGTGTCCCGAATTAGGTCGAAGCTTAGTAACCCCCCCACCCCCCCACCCCCTCCTGCCCATCCATCCACCCACCCAGACACACACACACACACCCCGACTGCGAGGAGTCACACACTAACCCAGAAGACGCCGGCGAGGGAAAAAATAGTCCGCTGCCTGACATCAAGGAAGAGGAATGTGCAGATCTCACCCCCCCCCCCCCCCCTCCCCTCCCCTCCTCCTTCCCTCCCCCCTCCTTCCTGAAACATCATCAGCAGGTAGAAGAGGAATCCAGTACATTCCTGCTCTTGCTTGCCCCCCCCCACAGCTTTTCCATTCCAGCTCCTATTCTCTTTTTTTTTTTTTTTTTTGTAACACCCTAACCATAAAAGGCAAAAAAAAAAGAGCCATTTCTCTTTGAATACGAGACATTTTCCTGTCTCCCCGAGAAACTCCCAGTGGGACGTTTGGGGGGGGGGGGGCACTGAAGGAGTCTAGCTGAGCTTTCGAGGTCTGGTCCATTCAGAAATCATTTCCGAAAAAGGCCTCTGCCCCTCCAGATTTCACTTCCGTTTTCTATTGTGAGTCTCTAGGAGATTCTGAGCGGTATGGGAGAGGGGAGAGAGAGAGAGAGAGAGAGAGAGAGAGAGAGAGAGAGAGAGAGAGAGAGAGAGGAGAGAGAGAGAGAGAGAGAGAGAGAGAGAGAGAGAGAGAGAGAGAGAGAGAGAGAGAGAGAGAGAGAGAGAGAGAGAGAGAGAGAGAGAGAGAGAGAGAGAGGCGAAGGGCTTTGGGGGGATCTTGTGCTCCGGCAGACAGAACAATGATCGATGTGGGTTTCCCCCCATTGAGTGGGGCAATGAGGAAAATAAACACATGGAACAGGCTTGGGACGTAACTACTCCACTATCACCGTCTTTTATCATCCAAGAAAACACTGCCCCGCCTCCCTCTCCAACAGTCACATTTTCTATTGAAATATTTACAATATCTCAAACTTCAAAAATAGGACCGTTCTGGATTTTCAGCGGCTTTTTCAGCTGCATGTTTAAGCTGCACACAAACCTGGTTGCCTATTTGGGAGAGGGGGGGGGGAGGAGAAAAAAAACAATGAGACTGACTAATGACAGAGGCGGCGCCTTTCTCCACAGTGACAAAGCAGGGAGTGTGCTCGCTCGCTCATACCAGGGCTCAAATCCCACTGGGGCGAGCCAGTCTCTGCCAAGTCACTCTCGCTCCATATTGATGAGGGCGGAGGCGGCAGACAGCCGATCCGGGCCTCTCCTGCCTCTCCTTTCACCGATCGCTTTCTAAACCGGACAAACACGAGGGGAGTAAAGCTCATAATCACCTACACAACGAAAGGGGTCAGGTTAGGGATTTGGGGCGGAGAACAAAAAGATCATATTTGGGCTAAAAATCAGCTTAAGCCATTTCAGAGAAGGTCTAATCCGCCTCGGTCGACCCCGGGGATGATGATGATGATGATGATGATGATGATGCTGGTCCTGATGATAGCATCCCTGGCCCCCCTCCCTGCTCCAGCATTACACAGCTACCACCGGATTAGACAGTAATGATCGGCTGCCACACACACACAAAGGATTCTCGCGACCAGACATCCTTCTGCATGTTTACCACGCCCCTGAGCTGTTTGAGGGTGATCTAGAAAGACAGCAGTGTGTGTGTATATATGTATATGTGTGTAAAGGAGAGAGAGGAGAAGGTAGAGCAGGAAGAAACACCCTCCAGCTTCCCCTAGCTCTCTCACGTCTCTAAGGGCCCGGAGGGGGGGGGGACAAAGGAGGAGCCACGTCCAAACTCGCATCATGCGATCATTCGGATACGCACACACACTTACACGGCAACCTACACTGCAAACAGAGCGTCTGTGTGTGATCTACTCGTCCCGTGGGCTGCTGCATCATCTGACCTCGGTCGGGAAAATGCACAGCTAACATGTTCATATTTTCCCAGGAAACCCACCGAAGCCGGCTTGAGAAATGGTGTGAAAAAGTGCAATCAAAACAAACATGCACTCGATTTTCTTTTAGTGCTGAGATCGATTTATATATCTGAGAAAGTCGAACTGAAACTGTTTTCAAGTTCAAACATGTAAACGGACTGTATATGAGGAATGCACATACATACTAGGATAAAGATAAAACACAACAGTTCTGACTCAGGTGAAACCAAAGGTGTGCAATACAAATTTTACAGCATCCAATCGTCACATTCCACAGTGTTTTAAGTGAACATTCAGGCAAGTGTGCACTTATCACCAACCTGTGTGCTGTCTGACTGCAATCTGGGTCAAGTGCTTCCAGGAATGTGTCTCTGCATTCTGTTTTGGAGCGAAACACTCTTCAGTGTTGCCAAAAAAAATACATACTAAATATACAAATGTAAATACATTTGTATATTTAGTATGTACAGTGCAAAAAAAAGGTAGGCCTATTTCAGTTATTGCCTTCGGTCTCAATTTGGACAGTTAACAAAGCCCAATAATATTTTTGGCTACTAATCGTGAATTGGTGCTCATGAGTGCAATGGGGAAAAATGGAAAAAATAATTGGTCTATACTTGGTGGGCAAGCCAGCTGAATTCTACTGCAGAATTTGAAGTTGATCTACTAATATCTGTCATTTGCAAAACAAATGATACAAATGATATAATCAATGCAGCAGCAGAGACAACTGTGAGAGTGGAATTTGCATATGTCATACGAGATAAGGAATTGATTCAGCTTGTAGATGAGGCAACGATGCTACGCCTGCTGCCTATCTGAATCAAAGTGACACTGTAAACCAGCGGTTCTCAACGTGGGGTCCGGGGACCACCAGGGGTCCTTGAGGGCATTCCAGGGGGTCCCCAGCAAACTGATGAATTGTTAAACTTCATTATTTTGTCATTTTAGAATGACCGTTTTGATCATAGTTTCATTGTTATCTCGCTACCTCAAGTACAGATAGTCATGGGATTCTGGACAAAATCATATCTTAACAATAAAAATATTCTCAGATTTGGGTTCGAGAGACAAGATCTCGTCAAATGGGGGTCTGTGGCTCTAATGTGGACTACATTAAGGGTCCTTGATATGAAAAAGGTTGAGAACCACTGCTGTACACAAAGGGAGTCACACCTCAGAAAAACTCCATAGTACATCTTTGAGTTTCAAGCTGACGATGTGCGCCGAACGTTCAGTTTGACCTTTCAGACAAGGCCAGAAACAAGAGCTCGGCCAAATTCCCAGGTTGTCTAGAAATAGTCCCATCAGCTCAGGTTCCAGGTGCAGACG
>NW_027282893.1:0-13555 GCF_046629955.1 Centroberyx affinis | reverse complement strand
TCTTCCAGTATGTAGTTGTATGTGTGGGTACTGTGGCCTAGGATGAGAAACATTGACAATATCTTCAATATCTTCTCTCATAAATATATACAACAATGCTTTCTCTCATTATGGTGTGATAACAATACTTGACCCAGCTGGTTCTCTTGCAACCAACAGACCTGTTGCTCACCTGAACATCAACTGAACATTTACTGGGTTCAGACTGTTGGATTTGGTTACACCTTGAGACAGAAGAAACCACTGCAATTATAGAGAAACTGAGCCCAGTTGGGAGCGTATCTATGTTCCCAGGGTCCTATGTTCCCCGGGTCCTATGTTCCCCAGATTTATATGGCACATGATGGGAACATGAAAAGGGGTCCTATGTTCCCAGGGTCCTATGTTCCCCAGTTCTACATATGCTCTCCCAAGGTCCTATGTTCCCAGGGTCCTATGTTCCCAAGGTCCTATGTTCCCAGGATCCTATGTTACCAGGGTCCTATGTTTAACCCTAACTCTAACCCTAAACCATAACCCTAACCGTAACCCTAACCCTAACTAACCATATTAAGCGAATACAGAGCTGGGGAACATCTTTTTCAGCTTCCCATTATGTGCTATATAGAGCTGGGGAACATAGGACCCTGGTAATATAGGACCTTGGGAACATAGGAACCTGGGAACATAGGACCCTGGTAACATAGGACCTTGGGAACATAGGCCCCTGGGAACATAGGACCTTGGGAACATAGGCCCCTGGTAACATAGGCCCCTGGGAACATAGGACCCTGGGAACATAGGAATAACTCTGCCCAGTCTCCCTTTTTTCTCGCACTAATTCGGTATTTTCTTGCCGTTTCTGTGCAACAGTTCATAATTTACCATATATTACATTTTTAAATGTATCTCTAAGTACATAATGAGCACAGAAATGAGGCAGCCATAATTTAAAGGTTTACCAAACATGCATATTTCATATTCATCACTGCTATTCGATGCAATTTGCAGAGCCTTTGAAGTATTTCCTTTGTCTGAGGTAAGAAGTTGTACCGAATGCAGTTTTGAGAGTTTTTTTGGTCGGTTGGGTTTGTTTCTATCTCTGGCGTGGACTAGCACATCTTCCCCCTTAAGGCATACTGCATAGACAATGAGCTGATGGTTTTTCATGAGCTGTTTGATGGATGATCTCTCATCTTTAAATCAACAGATAAGCACTTTGAGTGTGCATGTGTGAGTGTGTGTGTGTGTGTGTGAGAAGAGAAGACTTCTCCACGGCCAACAGAATAGATTTCAACAGGCGCCGAGCTCAGCTGAGACTTTATCGTTATTCTGCTCAAGCTGCTACATCATATGGGTGTAATAATTGGAGAAAATAAAATCTATACCCGTCTGAGGAGCTTGCTTCATCACCCTAAAAATAATCATTCGAAGCAGTCATCATTTTTTTTTTACAATTTCTCACCCGGACATAAGCGCACAGTAGAGAGACACACATGGGGGAAAACTCACACATGCACACACACACACACACACACTAATGGGCTCCTTTGAGTCTTAAGTAAAATTGCAATTCAACATGCGCCCATGGCCTTTTTTCCCCACCGTTATAGAAGCCGGCTCCACTGATCTCTTGTGATGTCCTTATGAACCGCAGTAATAACAGAAGTGAGCTGACCACACAGAGCCGGAGCAGCTCAGGTGTCAAGCTCAGGGCAGACAGGAAAAAAAAAAATACACAGAGAAACAACTATCCAGTGTACAAAATACTAGCGGCTGCTTGTCCGAAAAGCTTAAAGACGCTTCTTTAACCTGTCTGCTTCCCTTTCATCAGCACCCCTTCAGGCGCTGAAGTGGACTTAAGTGGTGAAATCCATAAGAGAGTCCCCAACTGGAAGGGCTTTCACTGGCTTCACAGGCCGACCTGATATGTTGCTTTCTTTGTTTACATGCTTTTCACAAGGATGGAGGCAATTTAGCTGCTGCCGGCTGGCCCTACCTCGCTCATAAGGTTTTTTTTGTTTTTTGTTTTTTTTCTCGATATTTCTGTCCTTCTTAGAGAATGAGTAATAACGGTAGCCATGGTTTCAGGCGGCGGCGGCGACAGTCAAAAAGAGAGAGACGACATATTTTATTTGAAGAGACTAACCTTCGTATATATATAAATTTATAACGGCAGAGAAAGGGATGACAGAACAGAGGGAGAGGCTGGCGGAGGGAGAAGGGAAAATAACGGGTATGATAGCAGCTGTCAGTCACCGTTCATGGCTCGGTGTTTATCAAGCTGCCGGAGCTAAGCCGCAAAAAAAAAAAAAACCCGATGTCTGCTGGAGACAGACGGGGGGGTGGGGGGGTGGGGGTGGGGGTGGACGGAAAATAGCACATACACCAGAGAGAGGCACAGACAAACAAACACACTCGATACGCACACACTCTCGCTTTATCACATACAGTGCAAACACATATTCCCCCCCCCCCCATTCTTACACAGCAGCACACACACACGCTCATGCAAACGTGTGTGTGTGTGTGTGTGTGCATACATGATGTATTTGAGTGTTGAGTACAAATGTATACGGGGAAAAAAAAACTATATTTTTAGGCCACAATTTACTACATCAAGGACACAAAGTAATGTATGCATAAGATGGTTAGACCCTAATTTTCATTATTATCACAAATTAATAAACATGTTGGTAACACTTTACAATAAGGGTACACTAAGTTATGGGTTAGTTCATTCTTAATTAACAGTTAACTAATGTGTAATTTACTAATGGTGTTCATGTTAACTGAGGTATTAATTTATACATCAATAGTTTATAAAGATGACTATTAAATAATGTATAAATTAATACCTTAGTTAACATGAACACCATTAGTAAATGATTACCAGACACATTAGTTAACTGTTAAGTAAGGGTTAGTTAATGCTTATTAAGCATTAACTAACCCTTAACTTAGTGACCCTTATTGTAAAGTGTTACCAACATGTTAATAAAATGCATTTGTTTGTTAAAGCTGTACTCACTTTAGCTTCTTCAGCAGCAGTCAAGTCTCAACCTTATTCCTCTCACTTGCCATAATCAGTTGAATTTACCTGATTGCACTGATTTATTTAGTTTAATTTGCCTGATGTTTTGATGAATAAAGATGTCTTTAGTTGAATGAGGCTTCTGATAAGGTGTAATGGATGGATTGGTTGATTCAATTTGACTTCAGATAAAAAAAAAAAATCAATTCAATTCAATTCAGTAAGCTTTATTGGCATGACAGTTGTGTAACAATATTGCCAAAGTAAATGTGCACTGAAATCCATCATAACATGAAATAACAGAAGAACAACAATAGAACAGAAGGACAACAATAGAACAGAAGAACAACAATAGAAGTACTGTATATGGACAGTCTTAAGAGAACTGTCTGTCTGTCTGTCCGTCTATCCGTCTGTCTGTCTGTCTGTCTGAACATCAAAAATCATAAAAAATAAATAAATATCATAACATATCATAACATAAAAAAAAAAACCCGGGATGAGTTATGAAGGTATTACCTAGCCAGCATGCAGACTGCAGGGATGTTATAGAGTGTCGGTCAACAAGCTCTCCAGCACCACAGTTGCTATTGCTCCACTGGACAAGACGGATTTCACTGAGCTGATGTTATTCTTCAAAAAGGAAAAACAGACATCCCTCCATCCCCTCCAGCACTCCTTGTCTTCTCTGGTGGATCCCATGCATAATTTAACAGTAATCAGTGTGTGTCAGTGTGAGTGTTCATATGTGTAAGTGAGTGTGTGCTTCATGTAAAAATACAAAAACCCAACTCTTATCAGTCTAAATCACATCTAAGTGAACAGAGAAGGGTCTCATCCCCACAAATAGAAATGTTGTAGATTGTATTTGCCCAAATTAAATTCTGGTGTCTGTATGGCCACTGTGGGAAATCTTCTCCACACAGGAAGTGACAAATGAAAATTTGTAATCCAAAAATGTCTCATAAGCAGGTCCAGAGAAAGCTGGACTCACCAACTATAGATCATTTGTCTCTCTCCTCCCTTTGGTATCCTTTGGTATAAAGCATCACCGACCAGCTGGTAAACATGCTGAGTGTTTACTGAGGTCATCTCATTTAGCTGTCTGGAAAATAGCCTAATTAGCGTTGTATTCATTGTAAACTTATTGATTCTATATGGTAAATTTCACATCCATAAATGCAAAATAACAAAAGTTCTCTAGATTTGTATGTGAATTTAATGAATATATTAAGACTCTCAAACTTATAAACACTAAAAAAAAAGTAATAAAACTGTCAAACTCTATGGTGAACTCTTTAAAGAAGAATTTATCATAATTTTATATTATCCCAACTCTGTTTTTTTTTGGGGGGGGTAAATTATTATTATTATTACTTTTATTTGTTTATTTAAATTCATATTCTTGTTTCTTTGTATACTACTATGCTGAGCACGTCTGCACTGTTTGTATATTTGAATTTGAAAAACTAATTAATCACACAATTTTCTGTGATTAATTGCGTGTAATCATAGATATTTAAACGTAGAATGACCAAATTAATCATTAAATCACCAAATGAATGTAGAATCAACACAAATGAAGTATATTTGAAATCAAATACTATTGTTTAATGCCATCTTTTTAATTGAAAACACAGACTGTTCCCTGTGAACTACAGATCAGTAATTTCCATCAAAACCATCACAATTCAGCTTGAAAGGCATATTTCTTTATATGCACTAATGAAATAATAACAAAAGCTGCAAATGCCAGCTGAAATCTTCTGTCTAAAACATCCTGTCCTTCTCCATCATTCACCAGAATGAGTTGGTGGGTCAACCACTACAGGAAGTAAACAAAACAGAGCAACAGAAAAACAAAAACAAAAAACAATACAGAGATCCTGTCTAGATAGTGTGGATGACTGACTACTTGCCTGACCTGAAAATGCCTCTTCATGCTACAGTACCATGGGAAAACAAGCACAGATCCTGTACAGGTCTACTAATGCTACTTAAATACCACAAGGTAATAACTTCACCTACTGTTAAAGTGCGTAGGGCAGCAGAAGACGTGTTATCAAGTTACTGTTTACAAATCCTGTTAGTAACACAGGCGACTTTGGAGCAAATTGTTGTTGAATGTTAAGTTTCACTTTTCTTTTCACGAGAGATTCTCTGGGATTGAGTACAATTCTGCTGATCTACTGGTCATCGCCAAATGACAGACATGACGTAATGTGACATCAGGCGCATTGGAGATCGATTTAGATCAATTTCTATACATTGACCAACTTTTTATTTTGCCTATGTATGTGAGACACTGCATCTTGCGCCCTCGCCCCATGGGAGAAAGAAACAATGCTGCGTCAATTGCGTTCATTCTTTTTTAACGCGTTAAATATTTAAAATTCATCGCAAAAATGAACGTGTTAACTTTCACATCCCTACCTTCTACCTTTCACCACACTAAATAATGTTAATGTATAGACAGCAGTGTCATTTATAAGCAGTTGTGTACTTGGTCATGGTTATGCGTGGACGAGGTTGTTCTGTGGAAACACTTAAGCACTGGGGATAAACTTGGTAAAGTTCCAGGCTAGTGTCCCTGGACCAAAGTTCTAGGACTTTTGGCCTTCAATGAAAAGGGGGCTATTGTGAGTCAGAGACCCGGTGTGCAAAGCGAGAGTGAGAAAGTGAAAGGGATTGTCTTCCTGCTTTAACTTGCACTAAAAGCTTAATTTGTGGATGGCAGATATTGATAAGAATCATCCCTTAATCAAGCCCAGTACAGACTAGGCTTGGGCCCGATATTCAATATTATCGAATATCGCGATACTTCCAAGCGTTTAAACTTATAAACCTATAATCTACTAGTCGTACTTGAAGTGAAAAACATTTTCGAATTCAAATGGGTTCCGCTTTCCAGAATCAGCCCATTTTAATGGAAATAATGCAAATTATACCAAATGGCCGTTGTTTCCTCCAATGCTTGAATAGGAAGATCACATTTCTAAGGCTGTTAATAATAATAATTTGTAATTTGGAAGAAATAGAATAAAATTCCCGCCCCCAAAAAAGCCTGAAAAAACACAATAATATCATAATATCAAAATATCGTGATATTTTGGTGGGACATCCCCAAGCCTAGTGCAAACTCAGCTTTACTCGCCTTAATCGCATTCAAATTGCATTTTTAATGTGCATGAAAACATGTCTACTGCTTGAAGAATTTGTATCAAAGTGAAACGGGCAAGCTTAATACACATGAAAGGTTTTTATGTGATTCTCTGTGGGTTCGCCTTTGCCAACTAAAGTCACGGAAAGAATGCCAGCGCCTGCACTAACACGTGATCTGAGTAGGCGGAGGCTGAAGCGTGCACTGCACCACCGGATTTGTTTTTTCGTGGGCTCCCCGACCATTTTGGCGCAAGCACTGTCATGGCAAGCCACAAAAGGAAGAAATCCACTCGCCGGTGCTAACTCTAACCCTAACCCTAACCCTAACACAACCAGGAGCTCTTGACCAACCCTTCGGCCACCCTCTTCCCCCAGGTTAGGAGACCCTTTTTCATCCTCCTGGAGCCACAACCGCGTTCGTGTTAAAAAGGTACAAGGCCGGCTTCACAAGACACAACCAGGAGCTCTTGACCAACCCTTCAGCTGCCCTCTTCCCAAAATTGACCCTAAAGTTCAGGAGTACAGGCCTGATCGTCGATAACCTGCGTATCTATCTGCAAAAATGTGAAAAAAACGCAATTACATGTTTACTAGGGTATTAGGCCAGCTTTACGAGATCCGAGGACATGCAAATGACATGCCAATGAACCAACGGAAGACCTACCTCCACCAGGGGGGGGTCACGGCGCCCCCCTGGCAGTCGTTCGGGTGTACTTCGCCCTCGAAAATCCGGACAAATAATTACAATGAGGCGTCCCCGGGTCAGGGCCGATGCTGGGTTTGGCTAGATCCAGCCAGTACAGCTTCAAAAACCACCTCCATAGACTTTGAATGGGAGTGCGTCCCAATGTGAGTCGGCTCTCACACCGCCGCGTAGCTTCGCCGCCATTCAAGTTCACATTTGCTAGGGTATCCGGCCGGATCCACAACCTCTAAAAGTCGACTTTTTCTGGCCAGGATTCTAACCCTAACCCTAAATCACTGCAATTGATCTGCACCGGCACGAAAAATAGGGCCCATTGTGTTTTGAGTAACGGGCAGAACTCACTTCTTCTCAACTGGAAAAACTTCCTCTCTCTTGCTCTTACTATCACTGTTGCTCTCTCCACCTACACGTAAAAGCCACAGCTGAAAGCAACAAGTTCACGGCCCTTCTCTGGGGGTTGTCGAAAAATCTTGCTGGGAAACTCACAGACTGAAGCAGGAACGGACGAGGCAGGTTGAGGGAAAAGTAAAGTAAATTACAACACCTCATCACAAAATAACTCCATTGAATTGATGATATCTGACAGTGTAAGAGGATCCGAGGGTGGATTTTTTTTTTTTTTTTTGCCTTGCCTCCTGTGATGCTTCCAGCGGCTTACTCTATACATGCTGTCTTGGTGTTTTGCCGCCCGACGTCAATGTGAAGCGCTGTATTGAGAGCTCAGAATGGGACTAAGCCAGCAGTGTCACATGTGGAGGGGACAAGCCAATATCAGCCCACTGCAGCCCCGGTTGAGATGTGCTGAGTGCGGCAACGGAAAAGTTTCCGAGATAGTGTGTATTAGCTGCAGGACGGTGAGTCAGAGAGCTAACTCCTCCACCCACGTCCTCAATTTTAAACTCGCTCCCAAACTTCTCTGTCAATTTCCTGTGCCTATATACACAGAGCAGACTGGGGAAAGCAGTATGCGAACAGCTCATAGAGTCTTTAAAGAGCACACCACTCACTGTCCACATACAAGCAGCAGTAGTGATGATGCATGAGCTGTGCACAAACTCATAGACATATGCCAATATATTGATCTGTGTTGTCCTTTTATTAAAATACAGTGCTGTGCAAAAGTCCTAGGCACCCATGATTTTTTATATCAGTTTTGTCTCAGATGTTTATTTATTTGTTTTTTTTTGCATTAGTGTATCAGTAGAATGTTCTTTATAGTAATTTTCTTTATATTTAGAAACGTTTCATTTACATATGGGTTCACTCACAATGTGCATCTAAAAGTGGGAGTGTTTGTTGTGTTCTTTTATCTTTCTATTTCATTTGAACTGCACTAGTTTACTTTTTAAGTCTTTTATCTTTTGTATCTCTTGTCTGTACTTTTGCACTTTTTAATTATAAATCTTTTACCTTTACTGTATTTTTATCACTCTGTAAAGCACTTTGAATTGCCCCAGTGTATGAAACGTGCTATACAAATAAAGCTGCCTTGCCTTGCCTTGCCATTTCATTATTTTTGAACGCATCGGATGAATATGAATGAATGAATGAATGAATGAAGGAATTAATATTTTATTTTTGTGTCTGGTCATTTACATGACCCATCCCTCATGGAATTATTATCAGACACATTAACTTAACAACAAACCAAACATTCCGGTATGTTAACCCAGTGGTTCTCAACGTGGGGTCCGGGGACCACCAGGGGTCCTTGAGGGGGTTCCAGGGGGTCCCCAGCAAATTGATGAATTGTTAAACTTCACCATTATTTCATTTACAAGAAGTTAACACAATTAGAGAATGTAGAAGAATGACTGTTTTGATCATAGTTTCACTGTTATCTCTCTACATACAACACAGACAGTCATGGAGTTCTGGACAAAATCATATCTAACAATAAAAATATTCTCAGATTTGGGTCCGAGAGACAAAATCTCATCAAATGGGGGTCCGTGGCCCTAATGTGGACTAAATTAGGGGTCCTTGATATGAAAAAGGTTGAGAATCACTGTGTTAACCCACCATCATCTAACAGCTCAATACATAGATATCATCCAAACATAAATATAAGCATAAACAAAAACATAAACATCATCCAAACATAAACATAAACCTCCCACAAATAACACTCCAGGAGATATCCCAGCCATCCCTTCACAGAATTTTTTGTGCCTAAGACTTTTGCACAGTACTATATGATGGATTATTATTTTTATATCGGATGGGGAGTAGGACAAGTACCTACATCCTCTTCTGTGAGAGGAAGCAACAGGGTTTATGGAGAAACACTAGCACCAGTCGTCTCCGTTATGGTCTCATTAGTTTATGGTGATTATATCAAGGTAGCACAGTTAATTTGACAATGATATACTGCGGTTTAAAAATAATACACACAACATATTTAAGGAGCTGCTAGCCCGCCTAAGAATTTCATTAATAGGTTTCAGTTGAGTTTTAGGTCTAAATTGGCTAAATGGTGATTAATAGGCTTTTCCAGCCTGCCAACAATACAATTATGGAGGAAACATTGAATTCTTGTAATTTTCTTGATTTTTTCTCTTATGAAAATAGTCAGATTTCAAGATATTGCATATCCGTGCAAATTATTGGCGATCAGTTACAACCCATAAGTATCTGTATCTTTGAAGCAGCCTTCAAAAACCCATGCCAGTTGAATCCAAATGCAGACCACATGTTAAAGAGGAGATACACAGTTAATGAAACTATTAATTAATTTATTAATGACACTATGCACAGGGTAAATATAGGGTGGGAAAGAGAGAGAGAGAGACAGAGAGAGAGAGAGAGGTCTGCAAAAAGCACAAATCAACAGCTGATCGATGAAGCAAACCGTACAAGTCCATGTATCGCACTGTACCTCACATCACAAGTGTGTGTGTGTGTGTGTGTGTGTGTGTGTGTGTGTGTTCTTAGCTTACTTTTGGCGGTGATGGGTCTGACAGCCACCATGAGACAGACGCTGTGGGTTAGAGCTCATGGGAGGTCTGTTCCTCAGTGGATTGCAGGGCTCCCTGGTTGCTGTCAGCGCTGTACTATCTGATCAGAGGCCTGCCATAATTGACTGCCACATTGACAGACTGTGTTAATGGATGTGTATGTCCTGTGAAACCTATACTGGGCTGGCTGAGAGGGGCTGGACATTGACACTGTGTACCATTGGAAATTTACTGACAATACCAGGTCTAAAGCAATACTTTCTCTGTTTGCCAGAAGATCCAGCATCTCCATATGCTGATGTGTCACCTTAGTATTTTCATTAGGTCCTTGTTGAACTGGCATTTTTAAAGATAGAAAGATAAATCTCATTTTGCTATAGCGAGACCTGGGAAACTGTAAATATAACACAAAACACAATCAAATACAATCAACATTAACAGAATCAAGCACGCACATAATTTAAACTACACAAACCTCCAATGCAGTTACTTTATATACCCTTCATAATAGAAGATAATTCACCAAGGAAATCATATCAGTCATGTTTAAATCATTCTGTAGTGTGTTCCATGTAGAGGGAGCTGAGTATTTAACACTGCAGCAGCTGCAGCGGTCTGTGGGACCGTTTTGATATTTCTAATATAAATAATGTAATGTGTAATTCTATGTAATTCTATTTCATTTAAAAACTGTGATCCCACAAGTCTATCACTTATGTGTTTTTTTTTATTATTTATCAAAGTTTGACAGTTACGCAAGAGAGTAATAATGATTTCTTCCTCAGACCTAAGGACTGCTAGCCATCTGATAATAAGTCTATAGGCTAAGAAAACTTTTTTTTTTCAATTTTAACATGGTTTGCCTACTACAAATCCTAACATTCCTTGAATACACATGTGTATTCAAGGAATGTTAGGATTTGTACTACGCTACAATGTTAGGATTTGTACTACGCTACAATGTTAGGAACGTTCAAGTAACCTTCCTGGAACATTCAATTAACCTTCCCAGAATGTTCTGGGATTGTAACAATAACATTGGTTTTACGTCAGGAAAACTTGCTGTTTTAACATCTAAGGAACGTTAAGGGGGAACGTTCAAGTAACCTTCCTGGAACACTGGATTTACCTTCCCAGAATGTTCTGGGAACGTACCCATAACGTAAGTTTTACGTAAGAAAAACTTGCTGTTTTAACATCTAGGGAACGATGAGGGGGAACGTTCAAGTAACCTTCCTGGAACATTCAACTAACCTTCGCATAATGTTCTGGGAACGTAACAATAACGTTGGTTTTACATCAGAAAAACTTGCCGTTTTAACATCTAGGGAACATTATGCAGGAACGTTCAATAAACATTCCCAGAACCAAAAACAAATGTTCCCGGAACGTTTTGGGAACCAAACTTTGCTAGCTGGGCAAGACCTATAGCCTGCATATTGAATAGAATGGAATAGAATACAATTAAAAAGAATAGAATAGCATAGAATAGAATAAAATCAGAGTATCAGAATGATAAAGAAGATGATATAGAATGATACGCATAAAGATAATATAACATACAATTTATTTTTGTTGCAGAGGTTACTTGCCTTTACGTTTCCCCTATGCGTTATAAATTAAAAGTTAGAACTTTTTTTTCTCCATACTGTATGTCACATACGCCTACTGCACATTCTGCATCTGCTAGTTCCAACATTCCAGTGAAGTGGTAGCACACTTATATTGAGTGAAATATTCAAACCCAAGATGTCATTTTTATGGCTGCACCACATCACATAAAAAATGAAAAATGTCTTGTGCATCAGAACCTGGTCTGCTCTTGCCTTAGGCCTCCACATAGCTTTTACCTCTATTGTTTATTAAGGTATATTCACTCACCATAAATATTGTATGTATTGTATTTAATGTGCTTCTTGAAAAATGCAAAACACCCTGACATTTTATCATAAATGACCGTGCCCCTTAAAACAAATGGTAAACCTTCCTTAATCTGCTCAGCCATTAAAGAATTCATCTCTCCACTCCTCTGACATTTCTTCCATGCCATTTTTAGAGAGGTTGCAGAATGAAATCAATATCTCTCAACGTTTAAGCGCTCTCATTCTGAAATCATACTGATACAGATATTGAGCAAGCTTGTCAGCATGGCGGTTAGATCTCTGCAATGATCTGCAGAACGCATTGTGGCGGAGAGCTCATCTGCAAGAGGGAGATAGAGGCAGCTTTATATGCATGGCATGTTTTACACACATAATGAGAGCACGCACACACACACACACACACACACACCTACGCACACACAAACACACAGACGAGTCAAGTGTGACAGTAAAATTGCTTGTCTTTTGAATCACATCTTTCCCTCTTTTGATTTTACTGAGACAAGTCCTTTACACACCTATTCTCGTCTTTTGTGCAGGTGCCAACGGGATACAAAGAGGCCAAAGCCTTGCACCGACATTCAAATAAAATCCCACACACTGCACTCTTGCATCGCTGGTGAAAATGAATCGGTTTATTCGATGTTAAAACCTTTCTCAGAGGGACTCCTACAGACAAAGGAAACAGAGTCTACTGGTCCGATTTTAAACAATTAGGACATAGAAAACTACAAAATTGAAATGAAGTACTCTAGTGCAGTGGTTCTCAAACTTTTTCACGCCAAGGACCCCTAAACTGACACAAATTAGACCACTGACCCCCATTTGATAAGATTTTTGCTTTCAGATGTTTTATTACAGAAAGTATATGAAACCCATGACCAAAATAGTCATACATTCTGTCATTGTGTTACTTATGGATGGAATTATAGTGAAAATAAATTATTCCCCTTTTTGCTGGGGACCCCCTGGAACCCCCTCAAGGACCCCTGGGGGTCCCCGGACCCCACATTGAGAACCACTGCTCTAGTGCAGCTAGTACACACATGGACCACATACATTGCCAATACACAAATTTATACACATATACTGTATACGACAATTACATAGAACAATGATTAATTTCACAGTAACACTTTACAATAAGGGTCACTAAGTTAAGGGTTAGTTAATGCTTGATAAGCATTAACTAACCCTTAATTAACAGTTAACTAATATGTCTGGTAATCATTTACTAATGGTGCTCATGTTAACTAAGGTATTAATTTATACATGATTTAATAGTCATCTCTATAAACTATTAAATAATGTATAAAGTAATACCTTAGTTAACATGAACACCATTAGTAAATTACACATTAGTTAACTGTTAGTTAAGGGTTAGTTAATGCTTATTAAGCATTAACTAACCCTTAACTTAGTGACCCTTATTGTAAAGTGTTACCAATTTCACCTATATTCACATCTTCCAGGCATCAATATTAAATCATCACATTCATATTTTAATTCATCATTCAAGCCGTTAGGGGCCAATGTTTGTAAATTGAAAATACAAAATGTTAAATGTGTGGTGGTGTGACTTTTTCAATTTGAGGTGATTCATAAAGTGATTCATAATCTGTGGCGGTGGCTACTACTGCGGAGACACTCTACCATGGCATTATTGTCCATGGTGGCCCATGTGAAAGTCATTGACAATCAATATATAAATGAAGTGTTGTATATTTAACACCCACCTGATTATCCACTGACATGTGCAGGCACAGTGAATTGCAAACTAGATATGTCAGAAAGGCGAAGAAAGCCATTTTCGCCAGCAGAATTTCGTATATTA